>NC_083335.1:61650843-61950843 GCF_963455315.2 Globicephala melas
CCAACACTTATTGTTCCATCTTTTCTCCTGAAGCAGTATAGAAAGCAGACTTGGGTGGAAAGGTAGGAAAGTGGCCATAAAAAGAGCAAGACCCCAGTGACTGTCCAGATTTCCTCTTGCTAACTCCAAACCTCATTTGTTCCAAAGAATAAGGATTAGCTGGAAATGGCTAAATTCAAAAATGGTTTACTACCTGCCCCCTGGCCCAAAGTGTCTCAGGCTTGAACCCTAAAACCATAAAGCAAGTATTGGTTAAATTCTTTGAAATCAAATTCCCTGTTTTCTGCTCCTATTGCAACACACTTAACTTGAAAGCATCACAAAAATGCAGTAATACCACTGACCTATTTTCCCTCCTGTTCATCAGCAATGTCCAGCCATAAATTTGTAGTATAAAAGGTACAGAGATAAGATCACTTATTGGACTTTATAATAGGATCTACTTCCAATGACTTGTCCTCCAACACAGGAATGAAGGAACTGTCAATTCTCCTATAAAATTCTGAATCAAAATTTAAAACCTTTCGGGCTTCCCTGGTGGCGCAGTGGTTGAGAATCTGCCTGCCGATGCAGGGGACACGGGTTCGTGCCCCGGTCTGGGAGGGATCCCACATGCCGCGGAGCGGCTGGGCCCGTGAGCCATGGCCGCTGAGCCTGCGCATCCAGAGCCTGTGCTCCGCAATGGGAGAGGCCACAGCAGTGAGAGGCCCGCGTACAGCACACACACAAAAAAATTAAAACCTTTCATAGTAGATTATACATGGTGATTTAACTGTATTGATATAAGTTGAACTGAGATTAAAATCTAAACTCCTTATCATGACTTTCAAGACTCTACATGATGTGGTATATATGTACCTTTCCTCTCCTACCTCATGGCCTTTGCACTTGCTATTCTCTCTGCCTGGATCATATTTTGCATGGCTGTCTCTACTTGCCATTCAGGTGTCAGCTCAAATATATCTTCAGAAAAGTTTTCCCTGGCCATCTTAACTAAAGAATAACACTTTCCATCTAGTACTTGTCACTATTTGAAATTATTTTTGCTTATTAGTGCTTTGTCTGTCTTGTGGCACTAGAGTGGAACCTCTATGAAAACAGGGATATTCTCTCTTGTTAACTCAGAAGCTTAGTAGGTCTGCAGGTAAACATTTAGTTAATTAAATGCTTGAACCTGTCAATATGTTGGTAGAATTGTCTTTTAGAAACCAGTGTATCTAAGAATACTTCTTTCAAGCATTTTTATTTTTGTCATACTCACTGATATTAGCAATAACGATAGAATAATCCTGGTCAAATTGATTTCATATTATGCATCTGCTGGAAGATTTTCACATTCTGTGCTGGGGGGTAAAAATAAAAAGGACATTTTATTTGTACCACAGAGTTACTTCAGGTAAAAAAGACATTGTGACATAATACTGTAAGTTGATCATTCAGTTCATTAATTAACTGATCAATTGAAACATTTTTAATTTTGAAAATTATGCTTTAGGAAATCTGAGGACTTAACACTGAGAAGAAGGCATTTAATTGATCTGGAGCAACTTCAAAAAAGGGCATGATAAATTAGTCTTATTCTTCCATCTTTTGGAGGCAAATGTGCTTAAATAAATGTCAGAATTTCTATTAGATTAAAGCCTTGCCAAAATAAGTTAGGGAAGGTAGACAAAAAGGAAGATATTCTAAAGAAAAGTGTCTTCATAAACAACACAGGACTTCTAAATCTCAGCATTAACTATCAGCAAAACTTCAACTCATTGTAACTATATGGAGAGCAAGAGAATCTTTAGCATGAGCAGTGATAAAAACCACATAAGGTGTTCTTGATTATAGACAACAATGTTCTATAAAAAAACAATCTAACATAAAAGGAAAATCTTTATTGGTAGTGGTAAATATATTATTTGGAAAACATATTGTCTGAATTTATAATCCATTGCTTTTAAAAATACTTCAGTGTGTATATGTTAATCCCAAACTCCTAATTTATTACTTCTCCCCACGTTTCCCTTTAGTAACCATACGTTTGATTTGGAGATTGGTTATACTCTGTTTCTGTTTTGTAAATAAGTATACAAATTATATTCTGTTTTGTAAATAAGTTCATTTGTACCATTTTTATTAGATTCCACATATAAGTGACATCATATAAAATAGATAACTAATAAGGACAGGGAACTCTACTCAATATTTTATAATAACCTATATGGGAAAATAATCTGAAAAACAATGGAGATATATATATATATATATATATATATATATATATCCGATTCACTTTGCTATATATGTGAAACTAGCACAACATTGTAAATCAGCTATACTCATAAAAATTAAAAGAAAAAGAATAAAAGAAAAAAATATTCTTCAAAGTGGAAAGTAATTTGGTGGTTTTGCAAAAAGGTAAATATAGACATACCATATGACTTAGCAATTTTTATTCTCAGGTATATACCAAAGTAAATTAAATCAGGGACTCACATATATTTGTACACAAATAATTATAGCAGCACTATGGACAACAGTCAACAGTAGAGAACAACCCAATGTCCATTGATGGATGAATGAATAAACAAAATGTGGTATATACATACAATGTAATATTAGCCTCAAAAAGTAGAGAATGGACTTGAGGACATGGGGAGGGGGAAGGGTAAGCTGGCACGAAGTGTGAGAGTGACACTGACACATATACAGTATCAAATGTAAAATAGATCGCTAGTGGAAAGCAGCCACATAGCACAGGGAGATCAGCTTGGTGCTTTGTGACCACCTAGAAGGGTGGGATAAGGAGGATGGGAGGGAGACGCAAGAGGGAGGAGATATGGAGATATATGTGTACATATAACTGATTCACCTTGTTATACAGCAGAAACTAACACAACATTGTAAAGCAATTATACTCCAATAAAGATGTTAAAAAAAAAGTAAGGGAATTCTGACACATGCTACAACATGGATGAACCTTGAAGACATTCTGCTAAGTGAAATCAGCCAGTCACAGGAGGACAAATATTGTATGATTCCATTTATATGAGGTTCCTAGAGCAGTCAAATTCATAGACACAGAGAATAAATGTTGGTTTCCAGGGACTGGGTAGAGGGGAGAATGGGGAGTTATTGTTTAATGGATACAGAGTTTCTGTTTGAGATGGCAAAAACTTATTGAAATACATAGTGGTGGATACAATGTGGATACACATTGTAAATATACATAATGCCATTGAATTATAAACTTAAAAATGGTTAAAAGGGTACATTTTATGTTATGTATATTTTACCACAGTTTTTAAGAAAAACATCTGTTTTTGCTTTTTTGTCTGATCTTTCATTTTTTTTTAACTATCTGGATTAGTATAAGCAACTCCATAGTCTGGGAAGCCAATGTGGACCTTAGAATCAGGCAGATCTTGCTCTGCTATTTATTAGCTGCATGATCTTTCACTTATGACTGAAACTCTCCGAGCTTCAGTTTTCTCATCTGTATGGATTTTCAACTCTTACTTTTTAGTAGTAGAATCCTGGCTGTGGGCAAAATCTCATACAGAAAAATAAAATCTTATTAGTACCCAAATAGATAAAACATATAAAATCAATGGAACAATGCTATATATAAAGGAGGTGTGTTTTGTGGTGATAGGGGTGAGAGGAGGAAGTCCCATTACCTCTACCCCTACCCCCAAGTCACTTCCCTGGAACCTTAGGACAGAGAATACCATGGTTTGAAAACCATTGGTCTAGCTATACTCTAATATCATTTTCAGTTCTGGCATTCTATGATTATTTGCCTTAAAGAATTTGTAGTCTCTGGATCATTGAAATGCTGCTATTAGGAGCAATCTAAGATGACAAGTGTGTGAAAGTACTTTGTAAACTGCAGAGACCATCACAAATGAGAGCTACAGTTGTTATGATTATGTTCTACTTTATCCCAAATGTGGTAAAGTGAAAATAACATTGGACAGGGAAGTCAGAATACCCAGATCCTTTCTTGCAGTGGCATTTAGAGATACAGAGGGATATCGGTTAATACTAAAAAGTAAATGCAAACAGTATAGACAGAACACTAGATGGCAGCAGCAGAAAGGTTGAAAAGCAGAAAAAAAGAGAGCTACATTCCCCTGACCACTCATCCCCTCCCTCATGGTATTTGCTTTAATAACAAAACAATATTCATTAGGCTAATTTTTAGGTTTTAAAAATTTCATATTTAAGCAACTCTAATTTAATAAACTCTCTTCATTTTACAATCAGAAGAAACAAAGTAGAAACTAAAAGACAGCACCATACCCCCTTAAGTAAACAGTTGCCAAGATTCTGCTACTTTTTATTTCAGATGAAAGCTGAGTAAAGTCTATAGTACCATACCTTTAGTATACTTTGCAGTCCAGGATGATGTTAATTGAACTCTGTAGCTGATTGGAGAGCAGCAATGGACTGATATTAATATATACCACCTAATACCACATTTTCAATCTTTCTGCTTGTGGACAACTGGTTGAAGCCACAGGACATTATCTTGACAGTTTGGGGTGATAAATCAAGGCATTAGTTTAAGCTAACAATCATGGAAGAGATTATGTTGGGCTTGCTTTTCCTTTGTTTCTGCATTCCCTCACTTTCCTAGTAAGTAACTGAATCTGCTCTTTGGAAGTCAAGGAAAGTCTAGAAGATGAAAGCCTTTTTATAAACAAGAGTCAGGCAAAAGACATGGGGGAAGGAGTCTGTCTCAGGAAGGTCCCGTAGGGTCCTGCTCGGCTACAAAATTCTAGCCTTTAAAACCAATCAGGCTAGTGTCCATGAGAGACAAAATGCTATAGGGATATGAGAAATGGCACTTAAAGGTCTTGAACACACAGACTCGCCTGCCCCAGGGCCCAGCAAAGAAGTGGCCAATCAAGCATGCCCGGATGTTGTACGGGAGAGCCTCATTTGCTGATCTTTGAATGTAGGCCTGAGGGGCAGACATATGATTTGACACACTTTTGGAGGACTGCTGAGGTGCTATCTGGGATAGAGACTGGTGGATGCCACCTTTGTACTTTCCTTCTGCCTTGCTCCAGCTGCAGGCATTATCCCTAAGCCTCTAGGTCCATTTCTTTCTTTCTTTCTTTCTTTCTTTCTTTCTTTCTTTCTTTCTTTCTTTCTTTCTTTCTTTCTTTCTTTCTTTCTTTCTTTCTTTCTTTCTTTCTTTCTTTCTTTCTTTCTTTCTTTTTCTTTCTTTCTTTCTTTCTTTCTTTCATTCTTCCTTCCCTCCCTCCTTCCCTCCCTCCCTCTCTTCCTTCCTTCCTCTCTTCCTTCCTCCCTTCTTTCCTGCTTATTTCCTTCCTTCTGCCTTGCTCCAGCCAGTGGCTGCAACATTAAAAAAATTTTTTTACCTCTAGGAGGTTATTTCCTTTCTTTGTCTTTCCTTTTTCCTGGCAGGTGCAATCTTGACAATTTTCCTTTGCCTTGTTCCAGCCAGTGGGTGCCATTTTTTCACTCTTCCTCTACTATGCTCCAGAGTGTCAGTAACTCACAGAGGGGAAATTTTACATGCATCTGGTGCCTAGGTTTTATATCTGCAATCCCAATTTTTGTGGTTTCTGTCAGGGGACACTTCAGTATCACCTGGCTCCAGTGGCCAGTGGAGCTTTCACTCATGGGTCCCACAGCACTGTGATCAACAGGAAAAGAGTTTATAAATTGCTACTACCTCCAGTGCACAGCAAAAAAGCAATAGACCCCAGATCCCAGTCTTTCTATGATGTAGCCTGTTGACTTATCATCATAGTTGCAGCCTGAGGGGCAGGATTCTAACTAAACATGCATCTAAGGGCTGAATGTATTCTTTTCCAGAGGCCTTGTATTGTGGGCCCTATCTTTGCACTCTCCCTATGCCTTAATCCAAAACACCAGTATCTCTTGAGGGGAGATTTTACATGCATCTGGTGCTCCAGTTTTTACTTCTGGTTCTCTGATCTTTGAGGCTGCAGTCTAGGGGATGACCCTTGATTTTCTGGCTCTGGTAGACAAAGGGACTTGCAATCTTGGGTCCCATGGGGCTATAACAATCAGAGAGATAGTTCTTGGCATGATACCACTCACAGGGCTCTGCATAGACAGCATACTGAAACACACTCCAAGTCTTTTTGTGAAGGAGGTCTATTTGCTTGTCCTAGAACATTGACCTGAGGGTAGGCGTCAGGTTTGGCACACACCTAGAGATCTATGGACGTGTTCTCAGAGAAACATAAGCCAGTGCACACTAGATTTGTGCTCTCCATCTGCCTCACTACAGCTTGCTTGTATCTCCCAGACAGAAGCTTATACATTTGTTTGGAGACCTGAGTTTTGCAGCTGCTTCCCAGGGGACACTTTTAGATCACCTGGCACTGGTGGTCAGTGGGGCTGACACTTGCAGTCCATAGGACTGTATACATTTGCATACTCTAGAAGCTGCTACTGGAGGGTCTGGCTTCCAATCAGCCTAAATATAGGTGCTGATTGAGGTCCTCCCCTTTGGAGCACTGAGGTCTCATCATACTCTCAACTACTGGAAACCATTAAAAATAAAATAAGCTGCTTGAACAATCACAAAGGTTTGAGAGACAGCCAAGAGTTAGGGCAGGGTTGAACAATAAGGGTCATTTCCTACATGAAGTCACTCACTGAAGACTGGGAGAGGTGGTTGTTTTATCTGATGAGTAGATACTAACACAGGGAATCAAGCAAAATTAAGAAACAGAGGAATATGTTCCAAACAAAAGAACAAGGTAATACTCAAGAAAAAAAAAAACTTAATGAAATGGAGATAAGTGATTTACCTGACAAAGAGTTAAAAGTAATGTTCATGGAGGTCACTGAACTTAGGAAAAGAATGGATGAACACAGTGAGAACTTCAATGAAGTGGTAGAAAATATGAGAAAGAACCAAATAGAAATCACAGAGTTGTAGGATACAATAATTGAATTGAAAAATACAATAGAGGGTTTCAACAACAGACTAGATGGAGAAGGAGAAAGGATCAGTGAACTCAAAGTCAGGGCAGTAAAACTCACCCAGTCAGAACAGCATAAAAAAAAAATGAAGATAGCTTAAGGGACTTATGGGACAACATTAAGCAGACAAACATTTGCATGATAAGGGCTCCAAAGGGAGAAGAGAGCAAGAAAAGGGCAGAAAATTTATTTGAAGTTATAATGTCTGAAAAATTCCCTAACCTGGGGAAGGAAACAGACATCCAGATCTGGGAAGCAAAGAGATTTCCAAACACAAAGAACCCCAAAACACCCATATCAAAACACATTATAATCAACATGTCAAAATTAAAGACAAGGAAAAAAATCTTAAAACAGCAAGAGAAAAATAACTTGTTACACACAAGGAACCCTCATAAGACTGTCAACAGATTTTTCAGCAGAAACTTTTCAGGCCAGAAAGGAGCAGCACAATATAGTCAAAGTGCTGAATGAAAAGCTACCAACAAAGAATACTATACACAGAAAAGTTATCATTCAGAACTGAGAGTTAAAGAGTTTTCCAAACAAGCAAAAGCTAAAGGATTCATCATTCCTAAACTGGCTATACAAGAAATGCTAAAAGAACTTCTTTAAGCTAAAAAGAAAGGGTGTTAATTAGTAACAAGAAAACGTATGAAAGTGTAAATCTTACTGGTAGTTATATAGTAAAGGTAGCGGAGTAATCACATAAAGCTAGTATAAACATTAAAACACAGAAGTAGTTAAAATAATTATAACTACAATAAATAGTAAAGGGATACAAAGATAAAAGATGTAAAATGTAACATCAAAAACATAACATGGGGGGCAAATAGAAATACAGAACTTCAGAATGTGTTCAAACTTAGTTTAATATCAACTCATAATAGAGTATTATAACTAAAGAAAGTCATCAAGCTACAAAGGAAGAGAGCAAGAGAAGAAAGAAACAGAAACTACAAAAGAGCCAGAATAACTAACAAAATGCAAAAATACATACCTATCAATAATTACTTTAAATATAAATGGATGAAATTCTCCAATCAAAAGATATAGTGTGGTTGAATGGATAAAAATACAAGACCCATGTATATGTTGCCAACAAGAGACTCACTTCAGATGTAAGGACACACACAGGCTGAAAGTGAAGGGTTAGAAAACAATATCACATCCACATGGAAACCAAAGGAAAGCTGGAGTAGCTATACTTATATCAGACAAAATAGTCTCAGACCAAATAGTCTTTAAAACAAAGACTATAATATGAGATACAGAAGGTCATTACAAAATGATAAAGGGGACAACCGAACAAAAGAATATACCATTTGTAAATGTTTATGCACCCAATATAAAGCACTTAAATATATAATGCAAATATTAACATACCTACAGGAAGAAATAGACAGCAATACAATGATACTAGGGGATTGTAATATCCCACTTACATCAATGGATAGATAATCCAGAAAAATGATAAGGAAGCATCAGCCTTATATGTTACACCAAATGGACTTAACAGAAATATAAAGATCATTCTATCCACAAGCAATAGAATACACATTCTTTTCAAGTGCGGATAGAACATTCTCTGAGATAGATCACATGAGTGGCCGCAAAACAAGTCTTAATAGATTTGAGAGGGTTGAAATTATATCAAGCAACTTTTCCGACCACAATGGTATAAAACTAGAAATCAGTTACAAGAAGAAAACTGGAAAATTAACAAATATGTGTTGATTGAACACCATGCTACTAGACAAACAATGGGTCAATGAATAGATGAAAAAAGAAATTTAAAAAATACCTTGAGACAATGGAAAATAGAAATGGAACATACTAAAACTTATGGGATGGAGCAAAAGCAGTTCTGAGAGGGAAATTTATAGAAATAAATGCCTATAGCAAGAAAAAAGAAAATCTCAAATAAACAAGCTAATTTTATACATCAAACATGAGAGAAAAATAAGAACAAATGAAACCCAAAGTTAGAAGGAAGGAAATAATGATGATCAAAGTGGAAATAAATAATAGAGATCTAAAAAGACAATAGAAAAGATCAATGAAACCAATAGCTGGTTCTTTGAAAAGATAGACAAAATTGACAAACCTTTAGGTAGACTCACCAAGAAAAAAAGAGAGCAGACCCAAATAAAATCAGAAATTAAAAAGATGTTTTAACTGATACTGCAAAAACACAAAGGATCATAAGAGACTAATATGAACAATCCTATGCCAACAAATTTGCTAACAAAGAAGAATTGTATAAATTTCTAGAAACATATGACTTACCAAGAGTAAATAATGAAGAAATAAGAAAATCTGAACATACTGATTACCAGTAGGGAGTTGACTCAGTAATTGAAAACCTCCGAACAAACAGAAGTCCAAAACCAGTGAGCTTCACTGATGAATTCTACCAAACATTCAAAGAAGACTTACAACCATTACTTCTCAAATTTTCCAAAAAAAAGAAGAGGAGGGAACACTTCCAAACTCACTTTTTGAGGCCAGAATTACCCCGATACCAAAACCAGAAAAGGACTCTACCAAAAAAAAAAAATTACATGCCACTGTCACTGATGTACATAGATACAAAAATTCTCAAAAAAAAATTAGCAATCCAAATTCAACAATATATTAAAAAGAGTATATACCATGATCAAGTGGGATTTATTCCAGGGATGCAACGATGGCTCAATATCCATAAATCAATCAATATGACACACCACATTAACAAAGTAAAGGATAAAATCATATGAGCATCTTAATAGATGCATTAAAAATATTTGACATAATACAGCATCCATTGATGATAAAAACTCAACAATGTGGATATAGAGGGAATGTACGACAACATGATAAATACCATGTATGACAAGCCCAGAGGTAACATATTCAATGGTGAAAAACTGAAACTTCTCCTCTAAAATTAGGAACAAG
The DNA here is from genome assembly GCF_963455315.2 of Globicephala melas. Taxonomy (NCBI): domain Eukaryota; kingdom Metazoa; phylum Chordata; class Mammalia; order Artiodactyla; family Delphinidae; genus Globicephala; species Globicephala melas. Next base: position 61,660,768 of record NC_083335.1, read on the forward strand.
AAAAGGATTCCATTTCTGGCCACTTTTATTCAGCATAGAATTGGATATATTAATGAGAGCAATTAGGCAATAAAAAGAAATAAAAGATATCCCAATTTTAAAGAAAGAAGTAAAACTGTGCTATTTGCAGATGACATAGAATTATATGTTGAAAACCATAAAGACTCCACCAAAGAACTGTTAGAACTAATAAACAAATTTAGTAAAGTTTTAAAATTATTATATAAGAATCAGTTGGTTTTTTATACCCTAATATGAAACTCTCAGAAAGTGAAATTAAGAAAACATCCCAGGGCTTCCCTGGTGGTGCAGTGGTTGAGAATCCGCCTGCCGATGCAGGGGACATGGGTTCGTGCCCCAGTCTGGGAAGATCCCACATACTCTGGAGTGGCTGGGACTGTGAGCCATGGCTGCTGAGCCTACACATCTGGAGCCTGTGCTCCGTAATGGGAGAGGCCACAACAGTGAGAGGCCGGCGTACTGCAAAACAAACAAACAAACAAACAAACAAACAAAAAAACCCATCCCATTTACAATTGTATCAAAAAGAATTAAATATCTGGAAATACATTTAGCCAAGGAGGTTAATGACATATTATTCATAGAAAATTATAAGACATTGAAAAATAAATTGAATGTGACAGAAATAAATGGAAAGATATTTTGTGTTCATGGATTGGAAGAATTAATATTGTTAAAATGTCCATACTACTCAAGGTAATCTACAGATTCAATGTAATCCTTATCAAATTCCAACAGCATTTTTCACAGAATTAGATAAAACAATCCTAAAATTTGTGTGGAACAACAAAAGACCCTGAATACCTAAAACAATTCTAAGAAAGAAGAACAAACTGGTGGCATCGCTCCCTGCTTTCAAACTACATTACAAAGCTATAGTAATCAAAACAGTATGGTATTGGCATTAAGACAGAAACATAGATCAATGGAACAGGAGAGAGAGCCCAGAAATGAACCCAAACATGTATAGTCAATTTATGACAAAGGAGCCAAGAATGTACAATTGGGAAAAAGAGTGTCTTCAATAAATGATGTTGGGAAAACTGGACAGTCACATGCAAAAGAATGAAACTGGACCACTGTCTTGCTCTACCACAAAATCAACTCAAAATAGGTTAAAGACTTGAATGTAATACCTGAAACCATAAAACTCTTAGAAGAAAACATAAGGCATATGCTCCTTGACATCAGTCTTGGCAATAAATTTTTGGATTTGACACCAAAAACAAAGGCAACAATAGTAAAAATAAACAAGTGGGACTACATCAAACTAAAAAATGTCTGCACAGCAGAGGAAACCATCAACGGAATGAATGGGAGAAAATATGTGAAAATTATATATCTCACAAGGGGTTAATATCTAATATATATAAAAGACTCATAGAACTTAATATCAAAATATCAAACAACTCAAAAAATTGGCAGAGGATAGCAATAGATTATTTTTCCAAAGAAGACATATAGATGGCCAACAGGTACAAGAAAAGATGCTCAACATCACTAATTATCAGGGAAATGCAAATCAAAACCACAATGAGATTACCTCACACTTGTTAGGATGACTATTATCAAAAAGATAAGAGATAACAAGCATTGGGTGAGGATGTGGAGAAAAGGGAAACCTTGTGCACTGTAGGAGGGAATGTAAATCGGTGCAGACACTATGGAAAATAGAATAGGGGTTTTAAAAATATTTTAAAATAGAACTGACATATGATCCAGCAATCCCACTTCTTAGTATAAATCTGCAGGAAATGAAATCAGTATCTCAAAGAGATATTTGAACTCCCATGTTCATTGCAACATGATTTAAATGGCCTAGATATGGAAACAACCTAAATGTCCTAAATGTTGTTTGACGAATGGATAAAGAAAATGTTATAATTCATTTTCACATTCAGCCATAAAAAGAAGGAAATGCTGCTATTTGTAAGAACATGGATGAACGTGGAGGGCATTATGCTAAGTGAAATAGAACAGAGAAAGACAAATACTGTATGGTATCACATATATACGAAATCTAAAAATTAAAGCTGATTTCATAGAAACAGGTAATAGAATGGTGGTTGCCAGGGACTGTGGGAAGGAGGAAATGGGAAGATGTAGGTTAAAGGGTACATACTTTCAGTTATAAGATAAGTAAGTTCTGAGGATCTAATATATAGCATCGTAACTATGCTTAGTAATATGGTATTGTGCACTCGAATGTTTGTGAGGGTACATCTTAAGAATTCTCACCACACACAAAAGGGTTACCTATTTGAGATGATTGATGTGTTAATTGTCTTGATCTTGGTACTAATTCTACATTGTATAGGTGTATCAAATTATCATGTTGTACATTATAAATATACACTATTACATTTGTCACTTATTTCTCAATAAAGTTGAAAAATAAAGATATTTCATTGTGAGGCTTGTTGCCATTTTGAAAGTTAATTACTTTCTCTCTCTTTTTTTTCTTACTGCTTTAAAAGTGTTTCTCTTTGTCTTTCATTTCATTTTGATCAGTTTTACTATGATGTGTCCAGTGTAACTTTTGAATTTATCCTGCTTGGTGTTCTTAGAGTTTCATGATTCTAGAGCTTCCTGACTTTCATCAGTTCTGTAAAAATTTAACCAGGTCTCTCCAAATAATTTTTTTGCCCTATTCTCTCTTTTCTCCTTACAGGATGTCAATTACACATATTCTAGATATTTTTTTTGCTGTACCATACATCCCATGTTCTTTTCTATATTTTCCATCCTATTTTCCCTTCAGACTCTCCATTCAAATGACCTGTCTTTCAACCTACTAATCTTCCTTTCTGTTTTGTTTAATATGTTGTTAAGTCCACATATTAAGATATTGATTTTAAATATTTCATTATTTGGTTCTATAATCTTCATTATATTTTTAATATAAATTCCAGTTTTCTAGTGAGATTTTCCATGTTTTCCACTATATTCTTGATCATAATAATCATAGTTATTTTATTTGCTTTACTTCTTTATTGAGGTTTAGCATTCATATATTAAATACATAAAGTGCACATACAGTTTATGTGATTGACATACAGTTCATTTCTATTTTGTGTTATGATGAATGACTGCTATGAACATTATTGTGCATGTCTTTTGTTAGATGTATACACTTAAATCTCTCTGTATATACACAGGAGTTGGATTAGGTTCATGGGGTATGCATAGTCAAAGTTATTTTAAAGTGTCTGTCAGTAACTCCAATATTTAGATCACTTGTTTATGTGTTTCTATTGTGTTTTTTTTTAACATCTTTACTGGAGTATAATTGCTTTACAATGTTGTGTTAGTTTCTGCTGTATAACAATGTGAATCAGCTATATATATATATCACCCCATATCCCCTCCCTCTTGAGGCTCCCTCCCTATCCCACCCCTCCAGATGGTCACAAAGCACCGAGCTGATCTCCCCATGTGATGTAGCTGCTTCCCACTTGCTATCTGTTTTATACTTGGTAGTGTATATATGTCAATGGTACTTTCTCACTTTGCCCTACCTTACCCTTCCTCCTCCCCGTGTCATCAAGTCCATTCTCTACGTCTGCGTCTTTATTCCTGTCTTGCCCCTAGATTTATCAGAACCAATTTTTTTTTTAGATTCCATATATGTGTGTTAGCATATGGTATTTGTTTTTCTCTTTCTGACTTATTTCACTCTGTATGACAGACTCTAGGTCCATCCACCTCACTACAAATAACTCAATTTCATTTCTTTTTATGGCTGAGTAATATTCCACTGCATATATGTGCCATATTTTTTTTACCTTAGATTTTTTAATAACATCTTTATTGGGGTATAATTGCTTTACAATGGTGTGTTAGTTTCTGTTTTACAACAGAGTGAATCAGTTATACATGTACATATGTTCCCATATCTCTCCCCTCTTGCATCTCCCTCCTTCCCACCCTCCCTATCCCACATCCCCAGGCGGTCACAAAGCACCGAGCTGATCTCCCTGTGCTATGCGGCTGCTTCCCACTAGCTATCTACCTTACGTTTGTTGGTGTATATATGTCCATGTCTCTCTCTCGCTTTGTAACAGCTCACCCTTCCCCCTCGCCATATCCTCAAGTCCGTTCTCCAGTAGGTCTGTGTCTTTATTCCTGTCTTAACCCTAGGTTCTTCATGACATTTCTTTTCTTATATTCCATATATATGTGTTAGCACACGGTATTTGTCTTTCTCTTTCTGACTTACTTCACTCTGTATGACAGACTCTAGGTCTATCCACCTCATTACAAGTAGCTCAATTTCGTTTCTTTTTATGGCTGAGTAATATTCCATTGTATATATGTGCCACAACTTCTTTATCCATTCATCCGATGATGGGCACTTAGGTTGCTTCCATCTCCAGCCTATTGTAAATAGAGCTGCAATGAACATTTTGGTACATGACCCTTTTTGAATTTTGGTTTTCTCAGGGTATATGCTCAGTAGTGGGATTGCTGAGTCATATGGTAGTTCTATTTGTAGTTTTTTAAGGAACCTCCATACTGTTCTCCATAGTGGCTGAACCAACTCACATTCCAACCAGCAGTGCAAGAGTGTTCCCTTTTCTCCACACCCTCTGAGCATTTATTGTTTCTAGATTTTTTGATGATGGCCATTCTGAGTGGTGTGAGATGATATCTCATAGTAGTTTTGATTTGCATTTCTCTAATGATAAATGATGTTGAGCATTCTTTCATGTGTTTGTTGGCAGTCTGTATACCTTCTTTGGAGAAATGTCTATTTAGGTCTTCTGCCCATTTTTGGATTGGGTTGTTTGTTTTTTTGTTATTGAGCTGCATGAGTTGCTTATAATTTTGGAAATTAATCCTTTGTCAGTTGCTTCATTTGCAAATATTTTCTCCCATTCTGAGGGCTGTCTTTTGGTCTTGTTTATGGTTTCCTTTGCTGTGCAAAAGCTTTGAAGTTTCATTAGGTCCCATTTGTTTTTTTTTTTGTTTGTTTTTATTTCCATTTCTCTAGGAGGTGGGTCAAAAAGGATCTTGCTGTGATTTATGTCATAGAGTGTTCTGCCTATGTTTTCCTCTAAGAGTTTGATAGTTTCTGACCTTACATTTAGGGCTTTAATCCATTTTGAGCTTATTTTTGTGTATGGTGTTAGGGAGTGATCTAATCTCCAGTCTTCCCAACACCACTTATTGAAGAGGCTGTCCTTTCTCCACTGTACATTCCTGCCTCCTTTATCAAAGATAAGGTGACCATATGGTGTGGGTTTATCTCTGGGGTTTCTATCCTGTTGCATTGATCTATCTTTCTGTTTTTGTGCCACTACCATACTGTCTTGATTACTGTAGAATTGTAGTACAGTCTGAAGTCAGGGAGCCTGATTCCTCGAGCTCCATTTTTCGTTCTCAAGATTGCTTTGGCTATTCGGGGTCGTTTGTGTTTCCATACAAATTGTGAAATATTTTGTTCTAGTTCTGTGAAAAATGCCAGTGGTAGTTTCATAGGGATTGCATTGAATCTATAGATTGCTTTGGGTAACAGAGTCATTTTCACAGTGTGGATTCTTCCAATCCAAGAACACGGTATATCTCTCCATCTATTTGTATCATCTTTAATTTCTTTCATCAGTGTCTTATAATTTTCTGCATACAGGTCTTTTGTCTCCTTAGGTAGGTTTATTCCTAGATATTTTATTCTTTTTGTTGCAATGGCAAATGGGAGTGTTTTCCTGATATCACTTTCAGATATTTCATCATTAGTGTATAGGAATGCCAGAGATTTCTGTGCATTACTTTTGTATCCTGCTATTTTACCAGATTCATTGATTAGCTCTAGTAGTTTTCTTTTAGCATCTTCAGGATTCTCTATGTATAGTATCATGTCAACTGCAAACAGTGACAGTTTTAATTCTTCTTTTCCAATTTGGATGCCTTTTATTTCCTTTTCTTCTCTGATTGCTGTGGCTAAAACTTCCAAAACTATGTTAAATAAGAGTGGTGAGAGTGGGCAACCTTGTCTTTTTCCTGATCTTAGTGGAAATGCTTTCAGTTTTTCACCATTGAGGATGATGTTGGCTGTTGGCTTGTTATATATGGCCTTTATTATTTGAGGAAAGTTCCCTCTATGCCTACTTTCTGCAGGGTTTTTATCATAAATCAGTGTTGAATTTTGTCAAAAGCTTTCTCTGCATCCATTGAGATGATCATATGGTTTTTCTCCTTCAATTTGTTAATATGGTTTATCACATTGATAGATTTGCGTATATTGAAGAATCCTTGCATTCCTGGAACAAACCCCACTTGATCATGGTGTATGATCCTATTGATGTGCTGTTGGATTCTGTTTGCTAGTATTTTGTTGAGGATTTTTGCATCTGTGTTCATCAGTGATATTGGCCTGTGTTCTTTCTTTGTGACATCCTTGTCTGATTTTGGTATCAAGGTGATGGTGGCCTCATAGAATGAATTTGGAAGTGCTCCTCCCTCTGCTATATTTTGGAAGAGTTTGAGAAGGATAGGTGTTAGCTCTTCTCTAAATGTTTGATCGAATTCACCTGTGAAGCCATCTGGTCCTGGGCTTTTGTTTGTTGGAAGATTTTTAATCACAGTTTCAATTTCAGTGCTTGTGATTGGTCTGTTCATATTTTCTATTTCTTCCTGATTCAGTCTTGGCAGGTTGTGCGTTTTTAAGAATTTGTCCATTTCTTCCAGGTTGTCCATTTTATTGGCATAGTGTTGCTTGTAGTAATCTCTCATGATCTTTTGTATTTCTGCAGTGTCAGTTGTTACTTCTCCTTTTTCATTTCTAATTCTATTGATTTGAGTCTTCTCCCTTTTTTCTTGATGAGTCTGGCTAATGGTTTATCTATTTTGTTTATCTTCTCAAAAAACCAACTTTTAGTTTTACTGATCTTTGCTATTGTTTCTGTCATTTCTTTTTCATTTATTTCTGATCTGATTTTTTTCATTTCTTTCCTTCTACTAACTTTGGAGGTTTTTTTTTGTTCTTTCTCTAATTGCTTGAGGTGCAAGGTTAGGTTGTTTATTCGAGATGTTTCCTGTTTCTAAGGTGGCCTTGTATTGCTCTTAACTTCCCTCTTAGAGCTGCTTTTGCTGCATCCCATAGGTTTTAGGTTGTCGTGTCTCCGGTGCCTTTGTTTCTAGGTATTTTTTATTTCCTCTTTGATTTCTTCAGTGATCACTTCGTTATTAAGTAGTGCATTGTTTAGCCTCCATGTGTTTGTATTTTTTACAGATCTTTTCCTGTAATTGATATCTAGTCTCATGGTGTTGTGGTCGGAAAAGATACTTCATACAATTTCAATTTTCTTAAATTTACCAAGGCTTGATTTGTGACCCAAGATATGATCTATCCTGGAGAATGTTCCGTGAGCACTTGAGAAAAGTGTGTATTTTGTTGTTTTTGGATGGAGTGTCCTATAAATATCAATTAAGTCCATCTTGTTTAATGTATCATTTAAGGCTTGTGTTTCCTTATTTATTTTCATTTCGAATGGTCTGTCCATGGGTGAAAGTGGGGTGTTAAAGTCCCCTACTATGAATGTGTTACTGTCGATTTCCCCTTTTATGGCTGTTAGTATTTGCCTTATGTATTGAGGTGCTCCTATGTTGGGTGCATAGATATTTACAATTGTTATATCTTCTTCTTGGATCAATCCCTTGATCATTATGTAGTGTCCTTCTTTGTCTCTTGTAATAGTCTTTATTTTAAAGTCTATTTTGTCCGATATGAGAATTGCTACTCCAGCTTTCTTTTGGTTACCATTTGCATGGAATATCTTTTTCCATCCCCTTACTTTCAGTCTGTATGTGTCTCTAGGTCTGAAGTGAGTGTATTGTAGACAGCAAATATATGGGTCTTGTTTTTGTATCCATTCAGCTAATCTGTGTCTTTTGGTAGGAGCATTTAATCTATTTACATTTAAGGTAATTATCGATATGTATGTTCCTGTTCCCATTTTCTAAATTGTTTTGGGTTCATTATTATAGGTCTTTTCCTTCTCTTGTGTTTCTTGCCTAAAGAAGTTCCTTTAGCATTTGTTGTAAAGCTGGTTTGGTGGTTCTGAACTCTCTCAGTTTTTGCTTGTCTGTAAAGGTTTTAATTTCTCCATCAAATCTGAATGAGATCCTTGCTGGGTAGAGTAGTCTTGGCTGCAGATTTTTCTCCTTCATCACTTTCAGTATGTCCTGCCACTCCCTTCTGGCTTGCAGAGTTTCTGCTGAGAGATCAGCTGTTAACCTTATGGGGATTCCCTTGTGTGTTATTCCATATATGTGTGTTAGCATATGGTATTTGTTTTTTCTCTTTCTGACTGACTTCACTCTGTATGACCGACTCTAGGTCCATCCACCTCACTACAAATAACTCAATTTCATTTCTTTTTATGGCTGAGTAATATTCCACTGTATATATGTGCCACATTTTCTTTATCCATTCATCTGTTGATGGACACTTAGGTTGCTTCCATATCCTATCTATTGTAAATAGTGTTTCAATGAACATTGTGGTACATGATTCTTTTTGAATTATGGTGTTCTCAAGGTATATGCCCAGTAGTGGTATTGCTGAGTCATATGGTAGTTCTATTTTTAGTGTTTTAAGGAATCTCCATACTGTTCTCCATAGTGGCTGTATCAACTTACATTCCCACAAACAGTGCAAGGTGGTTCCCTTTTCTCCACACCCTCTCCAGCATTTATTGTTTGTAGATTTTTTGATGATGGCCATTCTGACTGGTGTGAGGTGATACCTCATTGTAGTTTTGATTTGCATTTCTCTATTGATTAGTGATGTTGTGCATCTTTTCATGTGTTTGTTAGCAATCTGTATATCTTCTTTGTAGAAATGTCTATTTAGATATTCTGCCCATTTTGGGATCGGGTTGAGTCCTATTGTGTGCTTTTACCTTTGTTTTTCTCTCATTTGGTCCTAAGTTTTTGAAATATGAATGATTTTAAGTTATATGTTGGGCATTGTGTATAAAAAACTTGCTAGGGATCTGGATGTTATCTCATTCTAAGCAGAATTTAGTTTTCTTGTCACCTGCAGTTAGGGTGAGGACAGAACACCTTGGTTAGATAAGAGATTGAGATGGTTCTAGGCTTGTTATCAGACATTTTAAAGGCTGTTTTATTTCTGATTTGTTCTTACTCATGGTCCAGCACTTCAAGGGTTTCAACTGCAATCCTAGGGGTTTTCCAAGGTCTCTCCCCTATTGGCAATCCTTGAATGTTAATTTCAGCCTCTTCTGCTTTATGAAAATGCTGAAAGTTCTGTATAATTTCTTAGCATATGCTTTTTGCTTGATTTCTCAGACTCCTGCCAATTCCCATTCCCATTTCACTGGCAACACAACTAACTTATCTATAGTTTTCTGAAGTTTTTAACTCTGATTTTTGACCCCCTAACCTCTGGAGACTACAGAGAACTTTGTGCTTGCTAATTTCTGTTCAACCTTCATGCCCCATACCAGGTATAAGCAAATGTCCACAAAGAAAATAGTATCAGTTATTGTTTGCCTCAATTCATTTGTTTCTCTCTCTCTGGGATTTTGGCCTCTCAAGTTCTGAATGCTTGATTGCTCTAAGATGCTTTCAAACAAACAAGTTTTAAAATAAAATATTAATCCAACATTTATAATTGTTCCTAGCAGAAGGGTTGATCTGATGCAAATTGTGTCATCATAGCCAGAAGTGGCAGTCCTTAGCTTATATTTAATTTTTCCTTCTGCTATTTTAATTTGACTCTCCCTCTATGTTACATTTAATTATCCAGGTGATGAAAAGTCCAAGATGTGACCATGGTAATGAATAAAATTGAGAGGTTTACATCTGGACATGTAACATTAACAAAGAGCCATTGCACCTTCCCATTTTGCACTCCAGAGTTCTAGCACCATGCAAGGGTATGAGTAATATCACTTAACCATTATTTGGACAAATATTAGCTGAGTCTGTTTTTAAAACGTATTTACCCAAGGGATTCCATTGTTTTTCTTTCCCAAGTTTTGCTAGCTTGGCTAAAGAAGTAGGGATTAAAAGAAACTCTTGATAGGGTGAGTAGGACTCTGGTTTCTCACATCATATTGCAGTAATTGAGAGCACAGCCTCTTGTTTCAGATTGCCAAGGTTAGAATCTAAGCTTTTAAAAAATCTAAGCTTTTCAACTTACTGGTTGTACGACCTTGGCAAAGATATTTAACAGCACAGTGTCTCATTTTCCTTACTCTGCACCTATAAAATGGGGATAATAATCGTACCAACCTCTTTGAAGATTACTTGAGTTAGTGTATTTAAATTACTTTGACTGTACCCAGCACATTGAAAAAGGTCAATAAATGTTAGCTATTATTATTTTGTGTCCTGTAGCCCCCCTGGAATGGAATAATTTATAGACTACTAATCTCTTTCCATTTTTACTCTTCAACTTGTTTTTCCTTCTCAGTTTTTGATGTCTTCTTATGTTTATTTCCATTATTTTACTCAAATATAATTTTCTTTTCTTCCACAACAATTTTTGGCAATTTTCATTTTCGTATATTCTTTTACCATCTTAGTTATATGCACAGATGTTCAAGCTGTGATTAATTTGTGCTTATAGCTCTTGCTACAAAAAGAAAAAAATCCTGCCACTAGATTAAAAATATTACAGACACAAATATTTCAAATAATTCTTCAGATTGATAAATCACAAGCTCTTGTTCTTTTTAAAATGTGTGTTTTGATCAAATCATGTACATTTATTCTTTTATATGAATGAAGAAAATTTATCCAAACTCCACCCTCCCACTATGCTTGCAATGTAATTAAATAAAAATAAAGTACAAATAAGACTGATTCTGACCTGCCAATCCCAAGGGACAAGATAAGTTCCATACAAACAAGTGGTTAACATGTTTTCCCTCCAGCCCAAGAGCAATATAATTCCTTGTTCATTTAGTTATTCCCAGAAAGCAGGAGGGAATTTAAATTCCTGTCCTCCTCCCCAAACATGTATATGGACTCAGCAGCAGAGAACAGGAACAATGGCTGGAACATCTTTGCTGTTGTGAGAACCATCAGTAACTATTATCTTTTACTTTCTTTTCATCATTCTCCTCTAACATTCCATTCTGTAGAATAAACACATATCTCTACTCTCAAGTGAAAAAAGTCAAATTCACAGCTCAAATTATATACAGGTAGAAAAGATAATACCTCCAGGTAGGTGAGGGGCTCTCAGATAAATTTTGTACCCAAATAGCTTCCTTGTGTCCCCTAATAAGATGTCTGGAATTGCTCCTTTCTGGATTCATTCTTTTGAGTTTATATTCTCTGTAATTGAAATTCCCCTGTTAAACTACAACTCCCTCTTCTCTCTCTAGGAAGCTAGCTAAGCTATTTTCAGCCAATAACACTCTCTGTTGTGACTCAGTACTGAAGATTAGTAAATTTTTTGTTGGAATTGAGGGAGTGGGATAACAGATGAGAGAGTGACAATTTCAGACAGAAGAAGCTATGAAAGCAAGGGCAGCCTGGCTGCATAATGGAGCCTTGGGTCCTTAGGAAGGAGGTGGAAGGAGATATAGGCAATTTTACAGTATTTTCAAAGGCTAGGGCTGGGGATTGAAACCCCTTCCTGCTCCACCACCAAATTCTGATTTAATTGGTCTGGAGAAGGGTCCAGCCACCTACAGTGTTTAATCACTCTACATGTGATTCAAAATGCAGTCATGCTTGAGAATTATTCCTCTAAATAGGACTTCAGAGGAGCTTTAGTGCATTAATGTGAAGTTTGTCTGCAGAATTCTGTGATATTGTTCAACATGCAGCTTAAAACTCTGTGCAGGAAACAGTGGTCCAAAGCATTCTATTCTTATTCATCCAGCTCTAAGAGGTTGTAGAAAACCAGCATCAGGACATTGATGGTTATCCAGATGTTTGAAAGCAGTCATCACCTCGTAGAATTGTAGTTAGTTAAGTAATTTTTGTGTCTATTAAAGAATCATAAAAAGACAATGGTACTTTACCATTTATAGACTAGAAAGTCTTTCAGTCCAAAAAGCTACATTGACCTGGAAGAGTCCACCAAAGTTCAGCTTTCAAACACTCTGGATTCTGATAATTTAATTTTTCTATCACCTGTTTTAAAATTTATACATTCTATTTTTATTATACACCCTTGAAATTTTACTATGTGTACCTAAATTAAAATATCTAAAAGTAGTATGTTAATTCACTTTGCAAAAAATCTTACACACTTTTACTTAAAACAATTTTACTACAATTGCACACTTCCCAAATTATTGATTTACTGTCATTTTAAAATCCCACAAATTAGACATTATATTTAATTTTACAAACTGCTTATTTACATTTATCTACATATTTGCCAGATTCCTTGATCCTCATTCCTTCTTGCACTACTAATCCAATTCTGGGATTACTTTTTTCCTCTCTGGGCTATATTCTTCAGAAGTTATTTTAGTAAAGGCATATTAGGGTAAATTATTCAGAGGTGGAGTGCACAGCAACAGGGGTGTGGAGGGCAAAGTGGGGAGATTCCCGCACAGAGGATCGGTGCTGACCGGCACTCACCAGCCCGAGAGGCTTGTCTGCTCACCCGCCGGGGCGGGCAGGGCTGCGAGCTGAGGCTCAGGGTTCAGTTTCAGTCGGAGCGCAGGGAGAGGACTGGGGTTGGCAGCTTGAACATAGCCTGAAGGGGTTAGTGCACCACGGCTAGCCGGGAGGGAGTCCGGGGAAAAGTCTGCACCTGCCGAAGAGGCAAGATACTTTTTCTTCCCTCTTTGTTTCCTGGTGCGCGAGGAGAGGGGTTTAAGAGCGCTGCTTAAAGGAACTCCAAAGTTGGGCATCGAGCCGCGGCTAAAAGCGCGAACCCCAGAGACAGGCGCGAGCCGTGGCTAAAAGCACGGACCCCAGGGATGGGCGGGAGACACTAAGGCTACTGCTGCCACCACCAAGGGGCCTGTGTGTGAGCACAGGCCACTATCCACACCCCACTTCCACGGAGGCTGTGCAGCCCACAACTGCCAGGTTCCCGGGATCCAGGGACAACTTCCCCGGGAGAACGCACGGCGCGCCTCAGGCTGGTGCAACATCACGCTGGCCTCTGCCGCCGCAGGCCTGCCCCGCACGCAGTGCCCCTCCCTCCCCCCCCGGCCTGAGTGCTCCAGAGCCCCCGAATCAGCGGCTCCTTTAACCCCGTCCTGTCTGAGCAAAAAACAGACGCCCCGCAGCGACCTACACGCAGAGGCAGGGCCAAATCCAAAGATGAGCCCCTGTGAGATGTGAGAACAAAGAAGAGAAAGGGAAATCTCTCCCAGCAGCCTCAGAAACAGCGGATTAAAGCTCCACAATCAACTTGATGTACCCTGCATCTGTGGAATACATGAATAGACAACGAATCATCCCAAATTGAGGAGGTGTGCTTTCAGAGCAAGATCTATGATTTTTTCCCCTTTTCCTCTTTTTGTGAATGTGTATGTATATGCTTCTGTGTGAGATCTTGTCTGTATAGTTTTGCTTCCACCATTTGTCCTAGGGTTCTATCCGTCCATGGTTTTTTTTTTAATTTTTTTCTTAATAATTAATTTTAATAACTTTATTATACTTTTCTTTCTTTCTTCCTTTCTTTCTTCCTTCCTTTCTTTCTTTCTTTCTTTCTTTCTTTCTTTCTTTCTTTCTTTCTTTCTTTCTTTCTTTCTTTCTTCCTTCCTTCCTTTCTTTCTTTCCTTCCTTCCCTCCTTTAGACAACGAATCATCCCAAATTGAGGAGGTGGTCTCTGAGAGCAAGATTTATGATTTTTTCCCTTTACCTCTTTTTGTGAGGGTGTATGTGTATGCTTCTGTGTAAGATTTTGTCTGTACAGCTTTGCCTCCAACATTTGTCCTAAGGTTCTAGCTCTCCTTTTTTTTTTCCTAAATAAGTATTTTTTAATTCAATAACTTTATTATACTTTATTTTACTGTATCTCCTTTCTTTCTGTCTTTTTTCCTTCTTTCCCTCCTTCCTTCCTTCCTTCCTCCCTCCCTCCCTCCTTTCTTTCCTTCTTGCCTTCTTTCCTTCTTTGCTTCTTTCTTTCTTTCTTTATTCCTTCCTTCCTTCCTTCCTTCCCTCCTTTCTTTCTTTCTTTCTTCATACTTCTACTAAATCTCTCTACTTTTTCTCCCTTTTATACTGAGCCGTGTGGATGAAAGGTTCTTGGTGCTCCAGCCAGGAGTCAGGGCTCTGCCTATGAGGTAGGAGAGCCAACTTCAGGACACTGGTCAACAAGAGACCTCCCAGCTCCACATAATATCAAACGGCGAAATCTCCCAGAGACCTCCATCTTAACACCAGCACCCAGCTTCACTCAACGACCAGCAAGCTACAGTGCTAGACAACCTATGCCAAAAAACTAGCAAAACAGGAACACAACCCCACCCATTAGCAGAGAGGCTGCCTAAAATCATAATAAAGCCACAGACACCCCAAAAAACACCACCAGACGTGAAACTGCCCACTACAGAGACAAGATCCAACCTCATCCACCACAACACAGGCACTAGTCTCCTTCACCAGGAAGCCTACACAACCCACTGAACCAACCTTAACCACTGGAGACAGACGTCAAAAACAGTGGGAACTACAAACCTGCAGCCTGCAAAAAGGAGACCCCAAACACAGTAAGATAAGCAAAATGAGAAGACAGAAAAACACACAGCAGATAAAGGAGCAAGATAAAAATGCACCAGACCTAACAAATGAAGAGGAAATAAGCAGTCTACCTGAAAAAGGATTCAGAATAATGATAGTAAGGATGATCCGAAATCTTGGAAATAGAATGGACAAAATGCAAGAAACAGTTAACAAGGACCTAGAAGAGATAAAGATGAAACAAGCAATGATGAACAACACAATAAATGAAATTAAAAGTACTCTAGATGGGATCAACAGCAGAATAACTGAGGCAGAAGAACGGATAAGTTACCTGGAAGATAAAATAGTGGAAATAACTACTGCAGAGCAGAATAAAGAAAAAATAATGAAAAGAACTGAGGACAGTCTCAGAGACCTCTGGGACAACATTAAACGCACCAACATTCAAATTATAGGGGTTCCAGAAGAAGAAGAGAAAAGGAAAGGGCCTGAGAAAATATTTGAAGAGATTATAGTTGAAAACTTCCCTAATATGGGAAAGGAAATAGTTAATCAAGTCCAGGAAGCACAGAGAGTCCCATACAGGATAAATCCAAGGAGAAATATGACAAGACACATATTAATCAAACTGTCAAAAATTAAATACAAAGGAAGCATATTAAAAGCAGCAAGGGAAAAACAACAAATAACACACAAGGGAATCCCCATAAGGTTAACAGCTGATCTCTCAGCAGAAACACTACAAGGCAGAAAGGAGTGGCAGGACATACTGAAAGTGATGAAGGAGAAAAACCTGCAACCAAGACCACTCTACCCAGCAAGGATCTCATTCAGATTTGATGGAGAAATTAAAACCTTTACAGACAAGCAAAAGCTGAGAGAGTTCAGCACCACCAAACCAGCTTTACAACAAAGGCTAAAGGAACTTCTCTAGGCAAGAAACTCAAGAGAAGGAAAAGATCTACAGTAACGAACCAAAAACAATTGACAAAATGGGAATAGGAACATACATATCGATAATTACCTTAAATGTAAATGGACTAAATGCCCCCAGCAAAAGATACAGAATGGCTGAATGGATACAGAAACAAGACCCTTATATATGCTGTATACAAGAGACCCACTTCAGACCTAGAGACACATACAGACTGAAAGTAAGGGGATGGAAAAAAATATTCCATGCAAATGGTAACCAAAAGAAAGCTGGAGTAGCAGTTCTCATATCAGACAAAATAGACTTTAAAATAAGGACTATTAGAAGAGACAAAGAAGGACACTACATAATGATCAAGTGATCAATCCAAGAAGAAGATATAACAATTGTAAATATCTATGCATCCAACATAGGAGCACCTCAATACATAAGGCAAATACTAACAGCCATAAAAGGGGAAATCGACAGTAACACATTCATAGTAGGGAACTTTAACACCCCACTTTCACCCATGGACAGATCATCCAAAATGAAAATAAATAAGGAAACACAAGCCTTAAATGATACATTAAACAAGATGGACTTAATTGATATTTATAGGACAGTCCATCTAAAAACAACAGGATACACGTTTTTCTCAAGTGCTCATGGAACATTCTCCAGGATAGATCATATCGTGGGTCACAAATCAAGCCTTGGTAAATTTAAGAAAATTGAAATTGTATGAAGTATCTTTTCCGACCACAACACCATGAGACTAGATATCAATTACAGGAAAAGATCTGTAAAAAATACAAACACATGGAGGCTAAACAAAGCACTACTTAATAATAAAGTGATCACTGAAGAAATCAAAGAGGTAATAAAAAAATACCTAGAAACAAATGACAATGGAGACAATACGACCCAAAACCTATGGGACGCAGCAAAAGCAGTTCTAATGGGGAAGTTTATAGCAATACAAGCCCACCTTAAGAAGCAGGAAACATCTCGAATAAACAACCTAACCTTGCACCTAAAGCAATCAGAGAAAGAAGAACAAAAAAACCCCAAAGCCAGCAGAAGGAAAGAAATCATAAAAATCAGATCAGAAATAAATGAAAAAGAAATGAAGGAAACAATAGCAAAGATCAATAAAACTAAAAGCTGGTTCTTTGAGAAGATAAACAAAATAGATAAACCATTAGCCAGACTCATCAAGAGAAAAAGGGAGAAGACGCAAATCAATAGAATTAGAAATGAAAAAGGAGAAGTAACAACTGACACTGCAGAAATAAAAAAGATCATGAGAGATTACTACAAGCAACTCTATGCCAATAAAATGGACAACCTGGAAGAAATGGACAAATTCTTAGAAATGCACAACCTGCCAAGACTGAATCAGGAAGAAATAGAA
This sequence comes from Globicephala melas, assembly GCF_963455315.2. Lineage (NCBI taxonomy): Eukaryota > Metazoa > Chordata > Mammalia > Artiodactyla > Delphinidae > Globicephala > Globicephala melas. Next base: position 61,677,754 of record NC_083335.1, read on the forward strand.
AATATGAACAGACCAATCACAAGCACTGAAATTGAAACTGTGATTAAAAATCTTCCAACAAACAAAAGCCCAGGACCAGATGGCTTCACAGGCGAATTCTATCAAACATTTAGAGAAGAGCTAACACCTATCCTTCTCAAACTCTTCCAAAATATAGCAGAGGGAGAAACACTCCCAAATTCATTCTACGAGACCACCATCACCTTGATACCAAAACCAGACAAGGATGTCACAAAGAAAGAAAACTACAGGCCAATATCAATGATGAACGTAGATGCAAAAATCCTCAACAAAATACTAGCAAACAGAATCCAACAGCAAATTAAAAGGATCATACACCATGATCAAGTGGGGTTTGTTCCAGGAATGCAAGGATTCTTCAATATACGCAAATCTATCAATGTGATAAACCATATTAAAAAATTGAAGGAGAAAAACCATATGATCATCTCAATAGATGCAGAGAAAGCTTTCGACAAAATTCAACACCGAGTTATGATAAAAACCCTGCAGAAAGTAGGCATAGAGGGAACTTTCCTCAAATAATAAAGGCCATATATGACAAGCCAACAGCCAACATCATCCTCAATGGTGAAAAACTGAAAGCATTTCCACTAAGATCAGGAAAAAGACAAGGTTGCCCACTCTCACCATTGTTATTCAACATAGTTTTGGAAGTTTTAGCCACAGCAATCAGAGAAGAAAAGGAAATAAAAGGAATCCAAATCGGAAAAGAAGAAGTAAGGCTGTCGCTGTTTGCAGATACTATACATAGAGAATCCTAAAGATGCCACCAGAAAACCACTAGAGCTAATCAATGAATTTGGTAAAGTAGTAGGATGCAATATTAATGCACAGAAATCTCTGGCATACCTATATACTAATGATGAAAAATCTGAAAGTGAAATCAAGAAAACACTCCCATTTACCATTGCAACAAAAAGAATAAAATATCTAGGAATAAACCTACCTAGGGATACAAAAGACCTGTATGCAGAAAATTATAAGACACTGATGAAAGAAATTAAAGATGATACAAATAGATGGAGAGATATACCATGTTTTTGGATTGGAAGAATCAACATTGTGAAAATGACTCTACTACCAAAAGCAATCTATAGATTCAATGCAATCCCTACCAAACTACCACTGGCATTTTTCGCAGAACTAGAACAAAAACTTTCACAATTTGTATGGAAACACAAAAGACCCCGAATAGCCAAAGCAATCTTGAGAACGAAAAAAGGAGCTGGAGGAATCAGGCTCCCTGACCTCAGACTATACTACAAAGCTACAGTAATCAAGACAGTATGGTAGTGGCACAAAAACAGAAAGATATATCAGTGGAACAGGATACAAAACCCAGAGATAAACCCACGCACATATGGACACCTTATCTTTGATAAAGGTGGCAGGAATGTACAGTGGAGAAAGGACAGCCTCTTCAATAAGTGGTGCTGGGAAAACTGGACAGCTACATGTAAAAGTATGAGATTAGATCACTCCCTAACACCATACACAAAAATAAGCTCAAAATGGATTAAAGACCTAAATGTAAAGTCAGAAACTATCAAACTCTTAGAGGAAAATAGAGGCAGAACACTCTATGACATCAATCACAGCAAGATCCTTTCTGACCCACCTCCTCGAATAATCGAAATAAAAACAAAAATAAACAGATGGGACCTAATGAAACTTCAAAGCTTTTGCACAGCAAAGGAAACCATAAACAAGACCAAAAGACAGCCCTCAGAATGGGAGAAAATATTTGCAAATGAAGCAACTGACAAAGGATTAATCTCCAAAATTTACAAGCAGCTCATGCAGCTCAATAACAACAACAACAACAAAAAAACCCAATCCAAAAATGGGCAGAAGACCTAAATAGACATTTCTCCAAAGAAGATATACAGACTGGCAACAAAGACATGAAAGAATGCTCAACATCATTAATCATTAGAGAAATGCAAATCAAAACTACCATGAGATATCATCTCACACCAGTCAGAATGGCCATCATCAAAAAATCTAGGAACAATAAATGCTGGAGAGGGTGTGGAGAAAAGGGAACACTCTTGCACTGCTGGTGAGAATGTGAATTGGTTCAACCACTATGGAGAACAGTATGGAGGTTCCTTTAGAAACTACAAATAGAAGTATCATATGACCCAGCAATCCCACTACTGGGCATATACCCTGTGAAAACCAAAATTCAAAAAGAGTCATGTACCAAAATGTTCATTGCAGCTCTATTTACAATAGCCCGGAGATGGAAACAACCTAAGTGCCCATCATCGGATGAATGGATAAAGATGTGGCACATATATGCAATGGAATATTACCCAGCCATAAAAAGAAATGAAATTGAGCTATTTGTAATGAGGTGGATAGACCTAGAGTCTGTCATATAGAGTGAAGTAAGTCAGAAAGAAAAAGACAAATACCGTATGCTAACACATATATATGGAATTTAAGAAGAGAAAAAAATGTCATGAAGAATCTAGGTTTAAGAGAGGAATAAAGACACAGACCTACTGGAGAACGGACTTGAGGATATGGGGAGGGGGAAGGGTGAGCTGTGACAGGGCGAGAGAGAGTCATGGACATATACACACTAACAAACGTAAGGTAGATAGCTAGTGGGAAGCAGCCGCATGGCAGAGGGACATCTGCCCGGTGCTTTGTGACCGCCTGGAGGGGTGGGATAGGGAGGGTGGGAGGGAGGAAGACGCAAGAGGGAAGCGATATGGGAACATATGTGTATGTATAACTGATTCACTTTGTTATAAAGCAGAAACTAACACACCATTGTAAAGCAATTATACTCCAATAAAGATGTTAAAAAAATTATTCAGAGGTCTTTATTTCACACTTGTGATAGATAATTTCGTTAGCTACACAATACTATGTGGAAAGTCATCTTTTCTCAGCACTTTGAATATATAATTTTTTTTCAGTTTTCACTTGTTGCTTTAAGAGGTTGTCTGTTAGTTTAATTGCTTTCCATTGTACATAATCTATCCTTTCTCTCTGATTCTTTCTTTTTTTCTAAAAAGAGATTTTCTTTATTTTTTGGAGTATGGTCAGGCCCGCTTGATCCATAAACCAACCCCTATTTTAAAAATATTTTTATTGGAATATAGTTGATGTACAATGCTGTGTTCGTTTCTGCTACACAGAAAAAATGAATCAGTTATACACATACATATGTCCACTCTTTTTTAGATTCTTTTCCCATATAGGCCATTAGAGAGTATCGAGTAGAGTTTCCTGTGCTATACAAAGGTCCTTATTAGTTATCAATTTTATATATAGTCGTGTATATGTCAATCCCAATCTCCCAATTTATCCCTCTGTTGCTTTCCCCATGTTAACCATAAATTTGTTTCCTACATCTGTGACTCTATTTCTGTGTTGTAAATAAGTTGATTTGCAGCCTTTTTTTAGATCCACATAAAACTGATATCATGTGATATTTGATATCTGTCTGACTTTATCTGGCTTACTTCACTCATTATGACAATCAATACGTCCATCCATGTTGCTACAAATGGCATTATTTTGTTCTTTTTTATAGCTGAGTAATATTTCACTGTACATGTATAACATATCTTCTTTATCCACTCTTCTGTTGATGGGCATTTAGGTTGTTTCCATATCTTGGCTATTGTAAATAGTGCTGCAATGAATATTGGGGTGCATGTATCTTTTTGAATTATGATTTTCTCTGGATATATGCCCAGGAGTGTTACTGCTGGAAAACATGGTAGTTCTATATTAATTAATTTATTTTAACATCTTTATTGGAGTATAATTGCTTTACAGTGGTGTGTTAGTTTCTGCTTTACAACAAAATGAATCGGCTATACATATACATATATCCCCATATCTCTTCCATCTTGTGGCTCCCTCCCACACTCCCTATCCCACCCCTCTAGGTGGTCACAAAACACTGAGCTGATCTCCCTGTGCTACTTGGCTGCTTCCCGCTAGCTATCTATTTTATATTTGGTAGTATATATAAGTCCATGCCACTCTCTCACTTCATCCCAGCTTACCCTTCCCACTCCCTGTGTCCTCAAGTCTATTCTCTATATCTACATCTTTTATTCCTGTCCTGACCCTAGGTGCTGCAGAACAGTTTTGGTTTTTATTGTTTTTTGTTTTTTTTAGATTCCACATATATGTGTTAGCATACGGTATTTGTTTTTCTCTTTCTGAGTTACTTCACTCTGTATGACAGACTCTAGGTCCATCCACCTCACTACGAATAATTCAATTTCATTTAATTTTATGGCTGAGTAATATTCCATTGTATATATGTGCCACATCTTCTTTATCCATTCATCTGTCAGTGGACACTTAGGTTGCTTCCATGTCCTGGCTATTGTAAATAGAGCTGCAATGAATATTGTGGTACATGACTCTTTATTTTTTTATTTATTTTTTATCATCTTGGAGTATAATTACTTTACAATGGTGTGTTAGTTTCTGCTTTATAACAAAATGAGTCAGCTATACATATACATATATCCCCATATCTCTTCTCTCTTGCATATCCCTCTCTCCCACTCTCCCTATCCCACCCCTTTAGGTGGTCACAAAGCACTGGGATGATCTCCTTGTGCTATGCGGCTGCTTCCCACTAGCTAACGGTTTTACATTTGGTAGTGTATGTATGTCCACGCCACTCTCTCATGTCATCCCAGCTTACACTTCCTCCTCCCTGTGTCATCAAGTCCATACTCTACATCTGCATCTTTATTCTTGTCTTGCCCCTAGGTTCTTCAGAAAGATTTTTTTCTTTAGATTCCATATATATGTGTTAACATATGGTAATTGTTTTTCTCTTTCTGACTTACTTCAATCTATGACAGACTCTAGGTCCATCCTCCTCACTAAAAATGACTCAGTTTCATTTCTTTTTATGGCTGAGTAATATTCCATTGTATATATGCACCACATCTTCTTCATCCATTTATCTGTCAATGGACACTTAGGTTGCTTCCATGTCCTGGCTACTGTAAATAGAGCTGCAATGAACATTGTGGTACATGACTCTTTTTGAATTATGGTTTTCTCAGGGTATATGCCCAGTAGTGGTATTGCTGTGTTGTATGGTAGTTCTATTTTTAGTCTTTTAAGGAACCTCCATACTGTTTTCCATAGTGGCTGTATCAGTTTACATTCTCATGAACAGTGCAAGAATGTTCCCTCTTCTCCACACCCTCTCCAGCATTTATTGTTTGTACATTTTTTGATGATGACCATTCTGACTAGTGTGAGGTGATACCTCATTGTAGTTTTGATTTGCATTTCTCTAATGATTAGTGATGTTGAGCATCCTTTCATGTATTTCTTGGCAATCTGTATATATTCTCTGGAGAAAAGTCTCTTTAGTTCTTCCATCTGTTTTTTTTTTTTTTTTTTTGATATTGAGCTGCATGAGCTGCTTGTACATTTTGGAGATTGGTCCTATGTCAGTTGCATCATTGGCAAATATTTTCTCCCATTCTGAGTGTTTTCTTTTCATCTTCTTTATGGTTTCCTGTGCTGTGCAAAAGCTTTTAAGTTTCATTAGGTCCCATTTTTATTTGTGTTTTAATTTCCAGTTCTCTAACAGGTGGGTCACAAAGGATCTTGCTGTGATTTATGTCAAAGAGTGTTTTTCCTATGTTTTCCTCTTAGAGTTGTATAGTGTCTGCCCTTACGTTTAGGTCTTTAATCCATTTTGAGTTTATCCTTTTGTATGGTTTTAGGAAGTGTTCTAATTTCATTATTTTACATGTAGCTTTCCAGTTTTCCCAGTACCACTTATTGAAGAGGCTGTCTTTTCTATGTTGTATATTCTTGCCTCCTTTATCAAAGATAAGGTGACTGCATGTGCATGGGTTGTCTCTGGGCTTTCTATCCTGTTCCACTGATCTATATTTCTGTTTTTGTGCCAGTACCATACTGTCTTGATTACTGTAGCTTTGTAGTATAGCTTGAAGTCAGAGAGCCTGATTCCTCCAGCTCCATTTTTCTTTCTCAAGATTTCTCTTGCTATTCGGGGTCTTTTGTGTTTCCATTCAAATTGTGAAAATTTTGTTCTAATTCTGTGAAAAATGCCATTGGTTGTTTGATAGGGATGATTGCATTGAATTGTAGATTTCTTTGGGTAGTGTAGTCATTTTCACAATATTGATTCTTACAATCCAAGAACGTGGCATATCTCTCCATCTGTGTGTGTTTTCTTTGATTTCTTTCATCAGTGTCTTATAGTTTTATGCATACAGGACTTTTTTTCTCCTTAGATAGCTGTATTCCTAGGTATTTTATTCTTTTTGATGCAGTGGTAAATGGGATAGTTTCCTTAATTTATGGTTCTGATTTTTCATTGTTAGTGTGTAGGAATGCAAGAGAATTCTGTGTATTAATTTTGTATCCTGCAACTTTACCAAATTCATTGATTAGCTCTAGTAGTTTTCTGGTAGCATCTTCAGGATTTTGTATGTATCGAATCATGTTGTCTGCAGTGATAGTTTTACTTGTTCTTTGCCAATTTAGATTCCTTTTATTTATTTTTCTTCTCTGATTCTGTGGCTAAAACTTCCAAAGTTATGTTGAATAAAAGTGGCAAGAGTGGACATCCTTGTCTTATTCCTGATCTTAGAGAAAATGCTTTCAGTTTTTCAGATGAGAATGATGTTAGCTGTGGGTTTGTCATTTATGGTCTTTATTATGTTGGGGTAGGTTCCCTCTATGGCTAGTTTCTGGAGAGTTTTTTTTTTTTTAATCATAAATGGGTGTTGAATTTTGTGAAAAGTTTTCTGGGCATCTATTCAGATGATTATATGGTTTTTATCCTTCAATTCGTTAAATAGAGATGATGAAGACAGTAAAAAAGATCAATGCAACCAAAAGCTGGTTCTTTCAAAAGATTAAAAAAAAAAAAGATAAACCTTTAGCTAGACTCATCAAGAGAAAACGAGACAGGGCTCAAATCAATAAAATTAGAAATGAAAAATGAGAAGTTACAATGGACACCACAGAAATACAAAGGATCCTAAGAGAATGCTACAAATAACAATGCTCCAATAAAATGGACAATCTACAAGAAATGGTAAATTCTTAGAAAGGTACAACCTTCCTATACTGAACCAGGAAGAAATAGAAAATATGAACAGACCAGTCACAAGCACTGAAATTAAAACTGTGATCAAAAAATTCCACGTTGATTGATTTGTGTATATTGAAGAATCCTTCCATCCCTGGGATAAGTGCCACTTCATCATGGTGTATGATCCTTTTAATGTGCTGTCGGATTCGGTTTGCTAGTATTTTGTAGGGGATTTCTGTGTCTATGTTCATCAGTGATATTGGGCTGTAAATTTTTTTGTGGTGTTTTTGTCTGGTTTTCATATTAGAATACTACGGGCCTCATAGAATGAGCTTGAGAGTATTTATTCCTTTGAAATTTTTTAGAATAGTTTGAGAAAGATAAGTGTTAACTTTTCTCTAAATGTTTGATAGAATTAGCCTGTGAAGTCATCTGGTCCTGGACTTCTGCTTGTTGGAATTTTTTTTATTACATTTTCAATTTCGGTACTTGTGTTGGTCTGTTCATATTTTCAATTTCTTCCTGGTTCAGTCTTGGTAGGTTGTAACTTTCTAAGAATTTATCCATTTCTTCTAGATTGTCCATTTTATTGGCATATTGTTACATGTAGTAGTCTCTTATGATCCTTTGTATTTCTGTGGTGTCCATTTTAACTTCTCTTTTTTCATTTCTAATTTTATTGATTTGAATCCTCTCCCTTTTTTCTTCATAGGTCTGGCTATAGATTTTGTTTATCTTCTTGTTTGTTTTATCAATTTTGTTTATCTTCTCAAAGAACCAGCCTTTAGTTTCATTGATCTTTGCTATTGTTTTCTTCATCTCTATTTCAGTTATTTTTGCTCTGATTGTTATGATTTCTTTCCTTCTACTAACTTTGGATTTTGATCTTCTTTCTCTAGTTGCTGTAGATATAAGGTTAGGTTGTTTATTTGAGATTTTTCTTGTTTTCTGATGTAAGATTATATTGCTATAAACTTCACTCTTAGGACTGCTTTTGCTGTGTCCAATAGGTTTTGGATCATCATGTTTTCATTTTCATTTTTCTCTAGTTATTTCTTTTAAATTTCATCTTTGATTTCTTCCGTGATCCATTGGTTGTTTAATAGCATATTGTTTAGCTTCCATGTGTTTTGTGTTTTTGCAATTTTTTTCTGTAACTTATTTCTAATAACATAGTGTTGAGGTCAGAAAAGATGCTTATATGATTTCAATTTTCTTAAATTTAATGTGACTTGATTTGTGACCCAAGATGTGATCTATCCTGGAGAATGTTCCATTTGCACTTAAGAAGAAAATGTATTCTGCTACTTTCAGATGGAATACCCTATAAATATCAATTCAGTCCTTCTGATCTAATGTGTCATTTATGGCTTGTGTTTCTTATTGATTTTCTGTCTGGATGATTTGTCTGCTGGTGTAAGTGAGGTGATAAAGTTCCCCACTATTATTGTGTCACTGTCGATTTCCCATTTTATGGCTGTTTGCATTTGCCTTATATATTGAGGTGCTATTATATTGGGTGCATACATAGTTATAATTGTTATATCTTCTTCTTGGATTGATCCCTTGTTCATTATGTAGTGTCCTTCCTTGTCCTTTGTAATAGTCTTTATATTAAAGTCTATTTGTCTCATATGATTATTGTTACTCCAGCTTTCTTTAGATTTCCATTTTCATGGAATATCTTTTTCCAAACCCTCACTTTCAGTCTGCATGTGTCCCTAGGTCTGAATAGGGTGTCTTGTAGACAGCATATATACAGGACTTGTTTTTGTATCCATTCATTCAGTCTGTCTTTTGGTTGGAGCATTTAATCCGTTTACACTTAAAGTAGTTATCAGTATGTATGTTCTTACTGCCATTTTTTAAATTGTTTAGGATTTCTTTTTGTTGGTCTTTCTTCCCTACTTTTGTACTCTTCTCTTGTGGTTTGATGACTATCTTTAGTTTTGTGTTTGGGTTGCTTTTTCTCTTTTTTTGTGTGTATCTATTTTCAATTATTTGATTTGCAGTTCCCATGAGATTTTGATATAGCAGTCTATATATGTATGTGATTGTTTTAGTTGCTGGTCTCAATTTCAAATGCAATTCTCATTTCCTGCATTTGTACTCTCCTCTTCTCATGGTTGCTTGTCTTGATATCATATTTTTGTGTGGATGATTTCCTACTTTTACCATATGTTTACCTTTACCAGTGAGCTTTCTCATTTGTAATTTTCTTGTTTCTAGTTGTGGCTTCTTCCTCCCACCCCCCACTCGTGAGACATTTCTTTAGCCTTTGTTGTAAGCCTAGTTTGATTGTGCTGAATTCTCTTAGCTTTTGTTTGTCTGTAAAGCTTTTTTTTTTTTTTTTTTTTTTTTTGGCTGAGCTATGCAGCTTGTGGGATCTTAGTTCCCTGACCAGGGATTCAACATGGGCCCTTGGCAGTGAGTGTATGGAGTCCTAACCACTGGAACCCCAGGGAATTCCCATGGTTGTCTGTAGAACTTTTTATTTCCCAACTGATTCTGAATGAGAGCCTAGCTGGGTACAGTATACTTGGTTGTAGGTTTTTCCCTTTCATCAATTAAATATATCCTGCCATTTCCTTTTGGCCTGCAGAGTTTCTGCTGAAAAGTCAGCTGATAACCTTATGGGAATTCCCTTGTATATAATTTGTTGCTTTTCCCTTGTTGCTTTTAATATTTTTCATTTGTATTTAATTTTTGTTAGTTTGATTGCTATATGTCTTGGTGTGTTGCTCCTTGAGTTTATCCTATATGGGGGGACTCTCTGTGCTTCCTGGAATTGGGTGACTGTTTCCTTTCCCATGTTAGGGAAGTTTGTGGCTACAATCTCTTCAAATATTTCCTCAAGCCCATTCCCTTTCTCTTCTTCTTCTGGGACCCCTATAATGTGAATGTTGGCATGTGTATTTATTTATTTATTTATATTTTGGTCACATTGCACAGCTTGCAGGATCTCTGTTCCCTGACCAGGAACTGAACTCAGGCCACAGCAGTTGAAGTACTGACACCTAACCACTATCCCACAATGGAATTCCCAGGTTGGTGTGTTTAATATTTAAGTCTCAGAAGTCTCTGAGACTGTCCTCATTTCTTTTCATTCTTTTTTCTTTATTCTGTTCTATGGCAGTGATTTCCACCACCCTGTCTTCCAGCTCACTTATTTGTTCTTCTGCCATAGTTATTCTGCTATTGATTCCTTCTAGGTTATTTGTTAATTCAGTTATTGTGTTGTTCATCTCTGTTTGTTTGTTCTTTAGCTCTTCTAGGTCTTTTTAAAACATTCCTTGTATCTCCTTGATCTATGCCTCTACTCTTTTTCTGAGATCTTGGATCATCTTTACTAACATTGCTCTGAATTGTTTTTCAGGTAGATTGCCTATCTCCACTTCACTTAGTTATTTTTTCTGGGGTTTTACCTTGTTCCTTCATCTGGAACATATTCCTCTGCTTTCTCATTTTGTCTAACGTTCTTTGATTCCAATTTCCATTCCACAGGCTGCAGGCTTGTAGTTCTTCTTGCTTCTGCTGTCTGCCCCCTGGTGAATGATGCTGTCTAAGAGGCTAGTGTAGGCTTCCTGGTGGGAGAGACTGGTCCAGCCCACTGGTGGCTGGAGCTGGGTCTGGTCCATCTGGTGGGCAGGGCCATGTCATGGGGCATGTTTAGCAGATAACTGTGCTCTCAGTATGACTTTAAGCAGCTAGTATGCTGATGTGTGGTGCTTTGTTCCTGCCCTGTTGGTTGTTTGACTGAGGCATCCCAGGACTGGAGCCTGCAGGCTGTTGGGTGGGGCTGGTCCTGATGCTGAAATGGGGTCCTCTGGGAGAGCTCACACTGATCAACATTCCCTGTGGCTTCTGCTACCAGTGTCCTTGCTCCCACAGTGAGCTACTATTGACCCTCACCTCCCCATGAGACCCTCCAAGACCCCTAGGTAGGTATAGCCTAGGTTCTATGGAAGTACTGCTTTGTGCTAGGTCCCAGTGCATGTGAGATCTTGTGTGCACCTTCCAAGTGTGGAGTCTCTGTTTCCCCAGTCTGTGGATTTCCTACACTAAACCCCTGCTGGGCTTCAAAGCTAAATGTTTTGAGGTTTCTTCCTTCTGATGCCAGACCCTCACACTGTCTTGGAGGGTTATCTTTATGTGGGAACATTCCTGTGTAGCCTGCATAGGTTTAATCATTTTTGATGAGAGGGCTGTTTTTAGTATGGATGTCTGCCATCTCTTTCCTTAGTGTATGCTGGCCATTATCCCCTTGATAGGAGGTGTGACTTATGTTTTGGCAACTAGACCCTGCACTGGATGTTAAGCAGAGCCTCCCCTCTGCTCTGTGGTTGTCAATGCCCTGTCAGGGGCAAGGTCTTCTCCCTAGATGTTGGAATAGAGGCTTTGAGATCTGTCTCTTCATTGTGTTTCTGATCTGTGATGTGAGGTAGGCAGGATTGGAACACTCCCACTGGAGAGAAGGTACTGAGTATTCCATCTCTGGAGCTGTTCATCTGTGGGTGTGCTCTGTTGTGTCACCTTTCACACATTGTGTGAGCTCTCAGATTACACTGTTGTTGGCACTGCTCTAAGCCCCACCTTAATCGTGGTTATGCCAGCAATTGGTCCTGGTGTCTCTCATGCATTGTTTTCACAAGGCCACAGCATAGGTCCACTGAAGTCAGGTCCCATGATTGCAGTAATCATGGATCTGGACCTGCTGTGGGTGTTATGGAGGCAGCTCAGACTCTGGCTGGGCCCAACTCCCACATGTACATGCCCACAAATTCCACAGCTTCTAAAGCTAGACCCATCTTGGTTGTGGGAGCACTTGTCCATTCAGATGTTCTGCAGGTGCTGAGTTTACAAATCCAGTTGCAGGGGTATAAATCCATGGTTCTCCCAGCAATGAGGAGAGATTTTAGCCCTTCTCCTCAGTTGCATGGGCCCTGGGCTTCAGCTGTGGTTTCAGCCCCACCTCTGCTTGTGGGACACCCACAGACATCTGCTCCCAAGGCTGCCTCAACACACATGAGTCTGCTCAGGTGTGGGGGTGTGGGGGAGGCAGCAGCAGCCAGGGGCACAGGACCTTGTCCCAGTGGGGAGGGGATTGAGGAGGTGGTGGCAGCTGGGGGCACATGAGCCTGCTCCAGTTGGAGCCTTTCCTAGTACCCATGGAGGCAGGGGCCTGCACATGGGGAGAAAGGTTTTAATGGTGGTCCCACCCTTTGTGTGTCATTCAACAATGGTGCTTCACTTCTATGGTGGTTGGATCTTCCTCCATGAGAATTCCTGGTTGTGGAGCTCCTCACTCCTATCCCCTCAAGCTGTTTCTTCACAGCCAACCGTAGTCCTCTCCCCATGTCTGCTCTCCAAAGCTCACATTCCAACACTCAGCCCCCATCTGCACTGGTGGATACACATTTCAGGCTGGGGTATAGAAGGTTGTGTCACAGACCACCTGTGTAGGTCTCACTTTGTCTTGCCTGCCACAGACCAGGTGCTGCACTCTCCTCCTGGCCCCTGAAGCTCCCCTTCTGTCCCACCTGATCTCCCCACGAGTGAGATACTATTACTATTCTTCAATACTATTTATTGAAGAGACTATATTTCTCCATTGTGTGGTCTTGTCATCCTTTTCAAAAATTGTTGACTGTATGTGCTTTCATTTATATCTGGACTATTTATTTTGTTTCACTTTTCTGTGTGCCTATTTTTATGCCAGTACTGTTTTGATCACTATAACTTTGTTATACAGTTTGAAATCAGGATGGGTAATGCCTCCTACCTTGTTGTCCTTTAAGAGGATTGCTTTGACAATTCAGGTGTTTTCATGGTTCCATACAAATTTCAGTATAGTTTTTCTTTTTTCTGTTCCTTTGAAAAATGCCTTTGGAATTTTAATAGGGATTGCATTGATACTGCAGATCACTTTGGTTTGTATGGACATTTTAACACATTAATTCTTCCAATCCATAAGCATAGAATATTTTTTCCATTTATTTGAGTTTTCTTGAATTTCTTTCAATAATGTCCTATGGTTTTTAGTGTACAGATGTTTTATCACCTTAGTTAAATTATGGATGACAGTTTTAAAGTGCTTTAAAAACGCAGCTAATTTGGAAATCTATACTCTTCAAAACATTATTTAAAAAACGAATGTAAGTGAAACTTCTGCTTCTATGCATGAAGGAGTAAGGAAGTCTGGAATAACCCTTTTGCAGTTAAAAATTTAAAAAAGTGAACCAAATATAGGAAAAAGCTATTTTTCAGACAAAAGGGAGAACAAGACAATAATCACTTGGAAAACACAAACAAATGTAATGAACCTAAAATCACCAAAGATTTCTGCTTTGAGATAATCCCTAGACTATCTCATATGTAGAGACAAACTAAAGAGAATTTGAGAATCACATTGAGTTGAGGAGAAATAGAAAAGATGAGGGAAGTGAGAAATTACAGGATCCAGTGTCTGAGGGAAGGAAGCTACATAGACTACAGGCTCTACAATTAGCATGGGGAATCCCTTAGGTCTTTGGCTGAATTCCAATCTTTGCATGCAGAGGATAAAGCCCCACAGATCAGGCAAAAACAAGTTATGAGGAAAATTAATTACCAAGGATCTGTCAAAAAATTTCCTTAGCTCACAGAGGGCTGAAAATAATTTATCTTACTTCCAACTAAAGGAGAAAGATCTTGTTGAATACATGCAACATCAGTAGAGACCCCAGGAAGGCTATTCCTAAGAAGCAGAGACAAATTAGAACTAGAATAAAGCTAATTCTAAGCCTTCCATAGAGAGCTAACAAGTACTAAAATTATCAAATTAAGTCCCAAGTTATTTAACTGCCTGCCAGAAAAAGTTCAATAGTATTAGAAAGATGACAACAAAATCCAGCACTCAGCAACATAAAATTCACAATGACTGGCATTGAATCAGTATTTCCTAGCTATTTAAAGAAGCCATAAAGTATAATCAATAAGGAGTTAAATCAGTCAATTGAATCAGAAATTGCAGGGAAGATAAAATTACAAGACAAGAACACTAAAACAGCTATTATAACTATACTTTATATTCTCATACTTGTAAAAGAAAACATGAACATAATGAGAAAAGAAAGAATAGATATAAAAAAACAAAATGCATCTTCTAGAGAATACAATCTCAGAAATGAAAAAAAATGGGATTAACAACATGTCTAGAGTTTAGCTAAACTCTTCCATGATATTGCTGTCTTGGCATCCATTTTGTATGCCCAAGCAGCCTATAGTGATGTTAAACTGATGCTAGCCCCCTCACAAAAGTGCATGCTCTAAATGGCAGCACACAGAGTCACAAGCAAATGCAAGTTCCTGATGTGATTTCTCCAAAAGCTCTTGTAATCAAACAGTCTCTCCTGCCTCCTAGTGTCTTTTATTTTGTGCCCCTTAGAAAGAACCTTGTAGAACTTATTAAACACTGCTCTTTTGGTTTGAATTGACCAATCTGGTCTTAGGCCAAGAACCCCAAAACATTTTACCCACACACCCTAATAAAGGCATGTGTCCCGGGTCCTGTTTCTCTGTGCACTTTGCCTTGACTTCTCTATGTAACCTCTTGATGCATGACAGACACTTCCTCCAGGACCTGTGAATAATGAAATTCTCAATTTCAATTTCTCTTGTCTATTTTTGAACCATGTCTCACCATCCAGACCCTGTGCTCCAATTTAGAATTGATAATTTGACAAATTCATAAGAGAAGATTAGACATTTCAAAAGAAAAGATTAGTGAACTTGAAGATATAGCAAAAGAAATAATCCAAAATGAGGCACAGAAGTAAAAAAGAAGAAAAAAATGAACAGAAATTTAGTGAGCTGTGGGACAATATCAAGCTGTCTAAATATGTGTAATTGGAGTCCCAAAAGGAAGATGTGATGTATAGACAATTAATTTGAAAAAATAATGGCCAAATGTTTCCAAATTTGAAACAAATTATAATCCAGGAGAATTAAGAATTTATACAAACCAGAGATAGAAGAAATATTGGAAATGCATTGCTACACACAGCACACACGATAAATGGAAAATAACAGTAAAAAAGAGAAAATCTTAAATGCCACCAAAGGGAATTACCTGGCAGTCCAGAGGTTAAGACTCAGTGCTTTCAATGCCATGGGCCCAGGTTTTATACACAGTTGGGGAGCTAAGATCCCACAAGCCATGCAGTGTGGCCAAAAATGAAAAAAAAATAAGGCAGCCAGAGAAAAAAGTCATATTAAGGGAACAAAATGAGAATGACAACTGCCTTTATTTTGACACTGTGAAAGCCAGAAGACAATGGAGTAACATCTTTAAATGTACTGAAAGAAAAAAAATCAAACTGGAGCATAATACCCAGTAAAATTCTTTTTAAAAATAAAAGTAAAATAGTGGCATTTTCATACAATGGCTGAATTAATTACCAGATGATTTGAACTACAAGAAATGTTAAAACAAGTTCTTCAGGGAGAAGGAAAAGGATTCTAGATGGAAATTTGGATCTCCACAGAGAAATGAAGAGGGTCAGAAATGGTAAATATGTAAGTAAATAATAAATAATAAAAAAATTAGTAAAAATGTTTGAATATCTGTATTGTTTGTTTACTGAGTAAACTGTTAAAATTTGATTTTCAGAAAGTTTAGCTCACTATTTTTATACAAATATAAAAGGAACAGGTGTCAAAGATTGTATTTAATTCATCAATTAATGAGGGAACCAGAAAGATTGTAAAACCAGTTAATTTGAGAAGCTAATTATGTATAGACAATCAAAAAAACTTTTAGGAAAAAATTGCTATTTTATTTATTTATTTATTTTAACTTTTTATTTTATATTGGAGTATAGCCAATTAACAATGTTGTGATATTTTCAGGTGCACAGCAAAGTGACTCAGCCATACACATTCATGCATCCATTCTCCCCCAGACTCCCATCCCATCCAGGCTGCCACATAACATTGAGCAGTGTTCCCTGTGCTATATAGCAGTTCCTTGTTGGTTATCCTATTTAAATAAGGCAGTGTGTACTTGTCAATCCCAAACTCCTTAACTGTGCCTTCCCTCCATCCTGCCCAACCAGGTGACCATAAGTTCATTCTCTAAGTCTGTGAGTCCATTTCTATTTTGTAAATATGTTCATTTGTATCATTTCATTTTAGATTCTGCATACAAGCAATACCATATCATATTTCTCTTTCTCTGTCTGACTTACTTCACTGAGTATGACAATCTCTAGGTCCATCCATGTTGCTGCAAATGGCATTATTTCATTCCTTTTATGGCTGAGTAATATTCCACTGTATGTATACACCACATCTTCTTTATTCATTCCTCTGTCAATAGACATTTAGGTTGCTTCCATGTCTTGGCTATTATAAACAGTGCTGCAATGAACATTAGGGTGCATGTATCCTTTCGGACCATGTTTTTCTCCAGATATACGCCTAGGAGTGGAATTGCAAGGTCATATGGTAGCTCTATTTTTAGTTTTTTAAGGAACATCCATACTGTTCTCCACAGTGGCTGTACCAATTTACATTCCCACCAACAGTGTAGGAGGGTTCCCTTCTCTCCACACCCTCTACAGAATTTATTGTTTGTGGATTTTTTGATGATAGCCACTTTGACTGGTATGAGGTAATATCTCATAGTTTTGATTTGTATTTCTGTAATTGTTGGCAATGTTGAACATCTTTTCATGAGTCTCTTGGCCATTCATATGTCTTTCTTGGAAAAATGTCTATTTAGGTCTTCTGTCCAGTTTTTGATTGGGTTGTTTGTTTTGATGATATTAGGCCTCATGAGTTGTTTGTAAATTTTTGAGATTAATCCCTTGTCAGTCACATCACTTGCAAATATTTTCTCCCAATCTGTAGGTTGTCTTTTTGTTTTGTTTATGGTTTCCTTTGCTGTGCAAAAGCTTTTGAGTATAATTAGGTCACATTTGTTTTTATTTCCATTTCTCTGGGATATGGATCAGAAAAGATATTACTGTGATTTATGTCACAGAGTGCTCTGCCTATGTTTCATTTGAGGAGTTTTATAGTGTCTGGTTTCAAATTTAGATCTTTAATATATTTGGAGCTTATTTTTGTGTATGGTGTTAATGAATGATCTAATTTCACTTTTTTTACATGTAGCTGTCAGTTTTCCCAGCACCATTTGTTGAAGAGACTGTCTTTCCACCATTGTTTAGTCTTGCCTCCTTTGTCATACATTAATTGACCAGAGGTGCTTGGGTTAATTTCTGGGTTTTCTATCCTGTTCCCTTGATCTATACTTCTATTTTTGTGCCAGTACCATACTGTTTTGATGACTCAAGCTTTGTAGTATAGTCTGAAGTCAGGGAGCCTGATTCCTCCAGCTCCAGTTTTCTTTCTCAAGATTGCTTTGGCTATTCGGGGTCTTTTGTGTCTCCATACAAATTTTAAGATTTTTTTTGTTCCAGTTCTCTGAAAAATGCCATTGGTAATTTGATTGGGAATGCATTGAATCTGTAGATTACCTTGGGTAGTATAGTCATTTTGAGAATATTTGTTCTTCCAATCCAAGAACATGGTATATCTTTCCATCTGTTGTGTCTTCGATTTCTTTCATCAGCATCTTATATTTTTCAGAATACAGGTCTTTTGTCTCCTTAGGTAAGTTTATTCCTAGGTATTTTATTCTTTTTGATGCAATGGTAAATGGGATTGGTTCTTGAATTTCTCTTTCTGATCTTTCATTGTTAGTGTATAGAAATGCAACAGATTTCTGTGTATTAATTTTGTATCCTGCAACTTTGTGAAAATTCATTGATGAGCTCAAGTAGTTTTCTGGTAGCATCTTTAGGATGTTCTATGTATAGTATCATGTCTTCCGAAACAGTGACAGTTTAGCTTCTTCTTTTCCTATTTGGATTCCTTTTATTTCTTTTTCTTCTCTGATTTCCATAACTAGGACTTCCAAAACTATGTTGAATAAAAGTGATGAGAGTGGGCATCCCTTTCTTCTTCCTGATCTTAGAGGAAATGTTTTCATGTTTTCACCATTGAATATGATGTTAGCTGTAGGTTTGTCATATATGGCTTTATTATGTTGAGATAGGTTCCCTCTATGCCCACTTTCTGGAGAGTTTTTATTATAAATCAGTGTTTAATTTTGTCAAGAGCTTTTTCTGCATCTCTTGAGATGATCATAAGGTTTTTATTCTTCAATTTGTTGACGTGGTGCATCACATTGATTGATTTGCAGATATTGAAAATTTCCTTGCATCCCTGGGATAAATCCCACTTGATCATGGTGTATGAACCTTTTAATGTATTGTTGGATTCAAATTGCTAGTATCTTTTGAGGATTTTTGTGTCTGTTTTCATCAATGATATTGGCCTGTAATTTTCTTTTTTAGTGGTATCTTTGCCTGGTTTTGGTATCAGGGTGATGGTGGCCTCATAGAATGAGTTTGGGAGTTTTCCTTCCTCTGCACAAAATTTCTGTTTTAGATACAAAACATGTTAATTCTTACAAGGCCATACAATGTAACCTTTGGAATTATCTGTTTCAACAGACAGAAATTATTTGCACCTCCACTACACCAAATCTGTATGTTACAATGTAACTTTACTAATTTTGGGACTTTTAACCAATATCAGTGACTTAAACTAGGTTAATTTTTCTAAATAATCTTTGAGTGGAATTTGCCCTGTATAACATTAAAAGACATAATGCCCATAGGTTTATTTTACTTTCAAGTTTTGGATAATATTTCATAGTAAATGAATGGATAAATATAATTTTCTTCTAGGATAAAAGTAGACTTTTTAATATCTATCTGAATGAGACTTGGATTGATGAGCTAATAAAAAAGGCCAATATTGAAAACCAGAGGAATCATGGGGTATCTCACCAAACAAAGGAAAATATAGAATTACTATAAGATTTGAGAGAATGGTAGATTTTAGGTGAAATTCAAATGAAGCAGTGCTTCATGGGCAAAGCAGGACAGCATGTAAAGGGACCAGCATCTGATCTGGATTTCAAAGTGGACCCAAGATCCTGTGTCCTTGGGAAGAGATAGTTAGTATAGATGTGGGATGTTATACCCAGAAATCTTTTATCAATCAGAGTACATTAGATGGAAATCAAGGTCTCTTATCTGGGTCAAAGTAATTTAGATCCTCCAGGTAAAATTAGGTTATTTTATTCTTCCTGATAGTGTCTCAAACAGTGATGTTTCTGATAGTCTATGATTTTAGAGAGAGCCGTAGTCACTCAAAGAAAGGGATTGTTATGATACTTTACAGCTGCAATGGGACTTGGGAAAGCATATTGTTTCCTGTTAACTTTTGACTGGCTTTATCTTTGTCTCTTATTTCAGTCAGATAAATAGCAACAGCAGACTTCTACAGTCCAAATTGATTTTAAATTCCTCAAGTCAATTTGGACAGTCTCATTTCAGAATCTAGGTATTAGTATTAAAATAGTGCTTGAATTTCCACAGCTCCTTTAGTCAACTGAATATCCCAATTATGACCTAAGTTGCTACCCCTTTTCCCTCTGCCAAGAATGATGAACTCTTGTGATTTTATGTCTGGATTGGTATCTAGAACATGGTGCTTTCAGACATCTCTATGTAGATATATGCTTCCCTCTTAAGAGGATACCAGTATGCTGAGGAAGAGTGAGTGAGAGTCAGAGACTTGTTTATAAATAGGGTGGGGCCCCAGGTAGCAATAGTTGATAAGTGGTAAGCAAGTACAGAGGGTACCCTTGCCTACCTGGCGTGAGGTTTGAAATAGATAAGGTTGTTTACTAGGAAGCTGTTTTAGGGGGCCATGTTTGCATATATTCTGAGACATGGTGCAAATTTATACCAGAAAACAAAGGTTTGCAATAGTGATTGAGCGAGGACTTGTGCATCAGTATCACCTGGAGAACTTTTTCTCACTTGCCTGCCACTGACCATTACTCATTTATCTTGTCCTTAGGTAAGCCCCTAGTTGAGAAAAATTGATTGAGAGAAAATGATGAATAATTTCAGAATTGCAAATATGACTAATATATAAATAAGCTTTTAATTTGTATTTGATTGCAAATATTAGAATGCTGGAATATTGAACTTATGAGCCCATTGAACTGTTGTGGAAGAAAAATTCTTCTTCTACCCTCTTATGTATGTAGCTGGAACATGCAAGTTAAATTGACAAAAGACAGATTAACAGGAGAAAAGATATATTAATGTCTTTAATTTTCACGTAGGGGAGGGGGCTTCACACACACAAAAATAGTAAAAACCAAAGAGGCAGTTATACCAGGGAGATTATATATCATTTTAACAAAGAATGATAAACTGTGAAGAAGGGACTAGACAAAGGAAAAGTGGGTTTGGGATCCTAAGGGTGGTAAATAGTGAGATGTTAACTAGGAAAATATAGTAGATAGGGTTGTTTAGTAAGATTTGTTATGAAGATTCAAGCCATTCTCTTTTTTATTTTATTTTATTTTTTTTTTTGCAGTATGCGGGCCTCTCACTGCTGTGGCCTCTCCCGTTGTGGAGCACAGGCTCTGGATGCGCAGGCTCAGTGGCCATGGCTCATGGGCCCATCCGCTCCGTGGCATGTGGGATCTTCCTGGACTGGGGCACGAACCCGTGTCCCCTGCATCGGCAGGCAGACTCTCAACCACTGCACCACCAGGGAAGCCCAAGCCATTTTCTTTTGATAAGAGTTGTTCACTTCCTGGAAAGGGAGAGGGGAACACTTTTACAAATGGAAATGTATGCCCTGCTTTTTGGTAGATAAGGGCAGGGCAGAGATCTCCTCCTGTGTTTGCTCTTTCTTAATTGCCTTTAACTCAAAATAATCCTCATGTCAAAGTGGTATATTTTGAGGTGGCATATTCTGACCCACGTCAGTAACTTCCAAATAGTTCACTTTCAAATAGCTCTTTAAATATTTTTGGAATGCATTCCCTTATAGAAAAAATGTCTTAAATGATGGTGATGTTTCTTGTAGCTCATGAAGTTGAGTTATCACATTAAGTGCCTGAAATAATGTGTATTTGTAGCATAAAATAATATAAACCCAAACTCCAAGAATATACAGATGAAATGAAACAGAAAAAAACTCTCTCGCTCCTCAGAAAACAATGGTAAATCCTTTATTTTGAACTCTTGTCCTTGTGCTTGAGGAAAAGAAGATTTAGAGGAGTATGAGGCCTGAGATACTATATTACTGTTGAGCTTCTATAATATAAATTGTTAAATTTAT
This sequence comes from Globicephala melas, assembly GCF_963455315.2. NCBI lineage: Eukaryota > Metazoa > Chordata > Mammalia > Artiodactyla > Delphinidae > Globicephala > Globicephala melas. The sequence goes on from NC_083335.1 coordinate 61,699,118, forward strand.
ATTATAAATTTTGGTCACTTTTAAGTGCCTTACAGTAGAACATGATGTTGTCAATGAAAAAATAATCAGTCAATCTAAGATAAATGGAAAATTTTATTTGAGCCAAATTAAGGATTATAACCCGGGAACAACATCTCAGAAAACTCTGAGAACTGTTCTGCCCATTAGAAGTCAAGGCACAGTTATATAAGTTTTTTGAGACAAAGGTCTGGACATTAAATGATGTATTATTGACCGTGTACACAAGCCAGACATAAGCATCATTGTGGCCCCTTACAAGAGCAAGAAGGAATGTTATCTTTTAAGGAGTTGTCTTTTTGGTGCTAGGAGAATGTTGCTCTTTATGGTGGAGCAAGTATTTCTGCCAGTGGTGTTGGGGGTCTGCTTGATGCATAATGCAGATCCACAGTGCAGAGTAGGGGGGAAAGAGGAGGCCAAAGGGCAGAGAAAAATGTTTATGTTTAAATTTTTCTGGCCTTGCCATAAGATATGAATTTTATTTCACAATTTCCCCCTTTTGATCATTAATCTTTCAATAGAAAGCATTAGATGATCAAATATTTGGCCCCTTAATGCTCGGGTGGATGCTTGCCTGTCCGGGTCAATCATGTTCCTCAATGCCAAGTCCTAATAACACAGTTCTATCTTTTGGGGGGCAATGCTAGCAGAATGTTCAGCAAGGTCCTACAGTAAATTCCCAGTAGAATAGAAAATATGAACAGACCAATCACAAGTACTGAAATTTAAACAGTGATAAAAATCTTCCAGCAAACAAAAGTACAGGACCAGGTAGCTTTATAGGTGAACTCTATCAAACATTTAGAGAAGAATTAACACCTATACTTCTCAAAATATTCCAAAAATTGCAGAGGAATCAACGCTCCCAAGCTCATTCTATGAAGCCACCATCACCTGATATCAAAACCAGACAAAGACATCACCAATAAAAGAAAATTACAAGTTAATATCACTGATGAACACAGACTCAGAAATTCTCAACAAAATAAGAGCAAGTCAAAACCAACAACAAATTTAAAAGAACATACACCATGATCAAGTGAGATTTATGCCAGGGATGCAAGTCTTCAATATACATAAATAAATCAACGAGATACACCACATTAACAAACTGAAGAATAAAAACCATATGATCATCTCAATAGAGGCAGAAAAAGCTTTTGACAAAATTCAACACACATTTATGATAAAAACTCCAGAATGTCAGCATAGAGGGAACCTACCTCAACATAAAAAAGACCATATATGAAAAAGCCACAGGTAACATCATTTTCAACAGTGAAAAGCTGAAAGTATTTCCTCTAAGATCAGGAAAAAGACAAGGATGTCCTCTCACTACTTTTATTCAACATAGTTTTGGAAGTTTTAGCCACAGCAATCAGAGAAGAAAAAGAAATAAAAGGAATCCAAATCAGAAAAGAAAAAGTAAAGCTGTCACTGTTTCCAGATGACATGATACTATACATAGAGCATCCTAAAGATGCTACTAGAAAACTACTAGAGCTCATCAATGAATTTGGTAAACTTGCAGGATAAAAATTAATGCACAAAAATATTTTGCATTTCTATACATTAAAATGAAAGATCGCAAAGGGAAATCAAGGAAAAAGTCCCATTTACCATCACATCAAAAAGAATAAAATACCAAGGAATAAACCTACCTAAGGAGGTAAAAGACCTGTACACAGAAAATTATAAGACACTGATGAAAAAATCAAAGATGACACAAACAGATGGAAAGATATGACATGTTCATGGATTGGAAGAATCAATATTTTCAATATAACTATACTACCCAAATCAATCTACACATTCAATGCAATCCTTATGAAATTACCAATAGCATTTTTCACAGAAGTAGAACAAAAAATTTTACAATTTGTATAGAAACACACAAAAAATCCCAAAGAGCCACAGCAGTATTGAGAAATAAAAATGGAGCAGAAGGAATCAGTCTCCCTGACTTCAGACTATACTACAAATCTACAGTAATCAAGACAGTATGGTATTGGCACAAAAACAGACATATAGATCAATGGAACAGAATAGAAAGCCCAGAGATAAACCCACGCACATATGGTCACCTAATCTATGAAAAACGAGGCAAGAATATGCAGTGGAGAAAAGACAGCCTCTTCAATAACTGGTGATGTGAAAACTGGTTATCTACATGTAAAAGAATAAAATTAGAACATTCCCTAACACCATACATAAAAATAAACTCAAAATGGATTAAGGACCTAAATGTAAGGTCAGATAATATAAAACCCTTAGAGGAAAAAATTGGCAGAGCACTCTTTGACATAAATCACAGCAAGACTGTTTTTGACCCACCTCCTAAAGCAATGAAAATAAAAACAAAAATAAACAAATGGGACCTAATTAAACTTAAAAGCTTTTGCAAAACAAAGGAAACCATAAATAAGATGAAAAGACAACCCTCAGAATGGGAGAAAATATTTTCCAACTAAGCACCTGACAAGGGATTAATCTCCAAAATATACAAACCGCTCATGTAGCTCATATCAAAAACAAACAAACAAACAAACAACCCAATTAAAAAATGGGCAGAAGACTTAAATAGACATTCCTCCAAAGAAGACATACAGATGGCCAAGAAACACATGACAGGATGCTCCACATCACTAGTTATTAGAGAAACACAAACCAAAACTACAAGGAGGTACCACCTTACACCAGTCAGAATGGCCATCATTAAAAAATGTACAAACAATAAATGCTGGAGAGGGTTTGTAGAAAAGGGAACCCTCTTACACTCTTGGAGGGCTTGTAAATTGATATAGCCAGTATGGAGAACAGTATGGAGGTTCCTTAGAAAGCTAAAAATAAAACTACCATGTAACCCAGCAATCCCAGTCCTGGGTATATACCCAGAGAAAACCATAATTCAAAGAGGTACATGCACCCTATTGTTCATTGCAGCAATATTTACAATAGCCAGGACATGGAAGCAACCTAAATGTCCATCAACAGAAGAATAACGTAGATGTACATATATACAATGGAATGTTACTCAGCCATAAAAAGGAACTAAACTGTGCAATTTGCAGAGCCGTGAATGGACCTAGAGACTGTCATACAGAGTGAAGTAAGTGAGAAGGAGAAAAACAAATTTTGTATAATATCGTTTATATGTGGAATCTAGAAAAATGATACAGATAAACTTTTTTGCAAAGCAGAAATAGAGACACAGACAAAGAGAACGGATGTGTGGATACCAGGGGTGGATGGGGGATGGGATGAATTGGGAGATTGGGTTTGACATATATGCACTACTATGCATAAAATAAATAACCTGTAAGAACCTACTGTATAACACAGGGAACTCAACTCAGTTCTCTGTGGTGACGTAAATGGGAAGGAAATCCAAAAAAGAGGGGATATATGTATATGTATATCTGATTCACTTTGCTGTACAGCAGAAACTAACACAACATTGTAAAGCAACTATACTCCAATAAATATTAATAAAAAAATAAACATATGGGACCTAATTAAACTTAAAAGCTTTTGCACCACAAAGGAAACCATACACAAAATGAAAAGACAACCATCAGAATGGGAGAAAATATTTGCTAATGAAGTGACCAACAGGGATTAATCTCCAAAATATGCTAACAGCATATGTGGTTCAATATCAAAAAAAAACCCAATCAAAAAATGGGCCCAATATCTAAATAGACATTTCTCCAAAGAAGACATATAGATGGCCAAAAAGCCCATGAAAGGATGCTCAACATCACTAATTACTTGAGAAATGTAAATCAAAACTACAATGAGTTATCACATCACACTGCTTAGAATGGCAATCATCAAAAAAATCTACAAAAAGTAAATGCTGGAGAGGGTGTGGAGAAAAGGGAACCCTCCTACACTGTTGGTGGATTGTAAATTTGTACAACCACTATGGAGAACAGTATGAGGTTCCTTAAAAAACTAAAAATAGAACTATCATACAATCCAGCAATCCCTCTCCTGCACATATATCTGGAGGAAACCATAATTCAGAAGGATACATGCACCCCAATATTCACTGCAGCACTATTCACAATAGTCAGGACATGGAAGCAACCTAAATGTCCATCAATGGATAAATGGATAAAGAAGATGAGGTACATATATACAATGGAATATTACTCAACCGTAAAAAGAATGAAAGAATGTCATTTGCAATGACACTGATGGACCTAGAAATTGCCATACTGAGTGAATTCAGTTAGAAAGAGAAAGACAGTATCATATGTTTTCACTTATATGTACAATCTAAAAAGGTTGTGCAAGTGAACTTATTTACAAAACAAATCGAGTCACAGATGTAGAACACAAAACTTATGGTCATGAAGGGAGAAAGGCAGGGAGGGATAAATTGGGAGATTGGGATTGACATATACATATTACTATATATAAAATAGTTTATAAGGACATACTGTATAGCACAGGTAACTCTACTCAATACTCTGTAATGGCCTATATGGGAAAAGATTCTAAAAAAGAGTGGATATATGTATAACTGGTTCACTTTCCTGTACAGCAGAAACTAAGACAGCATTGTAAATCAACTATCCTACAATAACAATTAATTTCAAGAAAAACAAAAAAAAATATTGTCTTGCTATAAAATGTGAATTTTATTTCGCCATTTCCCCCTTTTGATCATTAATCTTTCAATAGGAAGCATTAGGTGATCAGATATTTGGTCTCTCAATGCCAGGGTGGTTGCTTTCCTGCCCTGAGTTCATCATGGTCTTCAGTGCCCAGTCCTACTCGCCCAGTTTTCATTTTTTGGTGGATTATACTAGTAGAATCTTCAGCAAGGTCCTACAGTCAATTCCAAGTGGTCCAATAAGATTTAAGCCAATTTTCCTAATATGTAAATTGTGTATGTCCATTATGGTAGACACTCTAAATGTGATCAAAATTTCAAGTGTTTTAGAAATCATTATCTTAGTACCAGTAGGTGACACAAAGCAAAAAGCAAGAAACTATCACCTTATAAGCTCCACAAACTAATTAAAATTGCCAGTAGGACCAACAACATAATTAGCAAAGATTTAAGCCAGGATCCTCCTGACACGAACCAGGAGGAAAGAGGAGTGTTCAGAGCTGAAGTCTGACTCTTTATATGGGTCATAAGTTGGTTACATTTGAAGACTCAACAGGTATAAAGTTGCAGCATTCAGTATATATTATAGCACAAATTCTCCCTTGAAAAGCAGTTAAAATATTAAGGCCCAGGCGATTCTGTAAGACTACATTTCTTATCATGGAGACTTCCGAATTAAGCAAGTTAATGGCTTGATTACCATCTTTCAAAGCTTGCTGAGTAAATTTAGTTAAATTATGTATGTGACTAATGATACCATCTATTCCAAGTGAAGGAACAAAGATTGAGATCAAATGATCATACCATTGGAAAACTGATTGAGACCAGTGTGCCCATATTAAAGACAGATTGACAGGGGTTGTTTCCAAGACGATCTTGGTGACCTTGAGCCTAAGGGAAACCAATTATGTATCTTCCTATCCAAGCTGGGGGGAGAGCCAAGGTCATAAACTTGTTCCATAAATCTATTGTGCCCTGTTAGGAGCTACCCAATACTCCACATCTAATGAAAAGGAGTATTTATGGTCACATTCAGAACTGGCATTATCAGTTGGCCAGGTAAGGGGGTCTCACTTAGTGATATTAGTGGTAACATTAGCTTGCATGCTACTAGAGTTTCTTTCTTTTAAAATAAAATTTCTAAGGGCTATCTAATTAGAGCCTTGGAGAGGAGAATTCCAACAAGGCAACCTGGGAACACTGGACATAGGTAATTGGCCACAAATCCAGCAATTTGATGGATTTTTGAAACTTATATGCAATTGAGCCAAGAAATACATTTATTCATAAGCAAAAGGGTGAGCAATTGTCAAAGTAATCAGTATACAGTCCTGGTCCAGCATCTTGGGTCAGCTGTCTACTTCAGATGTCATCTTCTTCTCCTGGTTTGGTAGTGTTGGTCTTAGTTGAAGTCAGGTGTCAGAAACAGGAATTGCAGTTCATTCAGGAGAGGTCTGATGTGGTCCTTTCCAATGTGGCTGTAAATAGTCCTTTATCTGATGTCTTTTCCAGTATGCATGATCACCTGGTTGTAGGTCACAGAGAATCCAACCTTAATCAAAAGTTAGATTACTGTGATAACTTGAGAAAGAGGCTTAGACTGTCCTTCTAACAACTAAGTTTTAAAAGGAGCTATCTGGGAAGTGAGTTTTAGCCAGTAAATACAGACCTTAATTAACAAAATTAAAATTCAACATCTACTGAAACATAATCCTTTTCTTTCTATAATTATCTTCATTTCTACAAAATATAGCTAAATTAAGACTAATTTGGTTGCAAAAAAGTTCTGGTTAATTGATCACATAGGCTCTTTTAAATTGGCTTTGCTGGAACTTTTCATAATAAATCTCAGATTGAAATTTAAAAAACCTTAATGCCAGGAAAGACACACCAAGAGTATGTCACAGATTCCAACTGTAATATCTATAGATTTAGGTGATAGATTTTGATGAATTCCTCTCTTCTCAAGGTCCCCCAAATAGAGATTCCTGTACCTGTTAGGAGGTGGCCTTCCATATATATCTGAGAAAGCTGATGGGAACTTAAGAGTTTCCAAATTCTGGAGGGATCAGGTAGAAAGAAAAGATAAATATTTAACTTCTACTTACAGAGGTGTAATTTAAAGATTTCCTTATACCTGGAAAACACAGGTTACAAACCAGTAATATTTCAGACAAAAACCAAAAATTATAACCATACCTATAGTTTTGCTCATTCTGATGAGAGTAATCCTTGATCTTAATCTTCTGTTAACAGTTTATGAAGCCATCATGTTTTCCATTAGAATATTTAATTTTACCCAGTTCAGTGGTATGATCTGAAAGTTATTAGAAACCTGTACTATGAATCTTCTTGAAGATGAAACATACTTTTGTAAAAGCATCAGAGTAAAATAACTGTTTATAATAAACTCAGTTACTTCTTTTTTTTTTTTTTTTTTTTTTTGTGGAATGCGGGCCTCTTTCTGTTGTGGCCTCTCCCGTTGCGGAGCACAGACTCCAGATGTGCAGGCCCAGCGGTCATGGCTCACAGGCCCAGCTGCTCCGCGGCATGTGGGATCTTCCCACAATGGGGCACGAACCCGTGTCCCCTGCATCGGCAGGCGGACTCTCAACCACTGCGCCACCAGGGAAGCCCCTCAGTTACTTCTGTGACACACAATTTAAGATAATAAGTAGAATTGTGGCTGATATCATTTACCAGAACATACCAAAATTTTAGGAGTTCCATATAATTTCTAGAATATCTATATTCATAACATTTACCCATATGATACAGCCTAAGAAGTTCTATCACCAATCATTTGACAATGCTTCCCATGCCTAATTAGTTTAATATTCCTCTCTCTGAGGATGGAGAGAAATCAAATATTTTGAGGTGTTCCAGAAACCCTTTAGAAAACTCAATAGTTAGCTAGAAGTCAAATGAACTTCATTTAGAATTTGATGTTTGGGAAGTTTGTCAAAAATATCAAAAAGTTTCAAAACACCTGGTCAAATAGGATCATAGTTCACTGTGAAACAATATCCATTCATTTAACCAAAGGGACAATAAAAGATCTCAAAGGTTGTAATGAATCAATTAACTGCACAGAAACTCACACAATCTATTACCAAAAGCAGTTAAACATTTTAAGAAAATTTGTCCTCCTAGAGAGAAAACTAAATTCAGGTTTTGGACCACTTTAACTTTAAAATTCATCTTCTTAATTAAATTCAATCTTATCTTAGCCAGTCTGAACATGCACAAAACTCTCTCAGTGTTCTTCCTCCACAACTTTCTGTATCCATACTAATCTGTTCCTTATTTTCTTTTCCATTCAAAAACACCCAACTCTAGGACAAAAGTACCCTTTTTCCCTTTAACAGAATGCATCTACATTCCTCACACCTTCTTTTACTGAAAACATGCATCTTACAGTCCTGGCATACTGAAATGTTTCCCATTTTATTTTAGTAGCTTTAATTACATATATTATAATTTTAACACTTAAAAGCCTTAATTGCTAGCAAAAACCAAGAAGCACGTAATTGGGAACTGTTTGCCATATCACCATTTCCTGACTGGAAAACTTATGCTTTAGTCTTCCTCTCCTAAGAAGGCAAAGGTAGGTAAACTTAGATTCGCCAGCAATTGATGTTCCAATATTTTATCCTATTTGAGACGATCTACGATAGTCAATAAATTCCGATCATTTAACTTAATGTAGCAAGTTATGAAAGTCATGAGAGACTATTCCTAAGTAGATATTCCCAAGAAATAATTATTCCTAAAAGAGTTTACCTAAAAGCTCTTATCTCATTTACCTCTATTTCATTTACACAAAAGTATTATCATATTAAGCTATTTTTTTCTGACACATATTGTCACAGGAATAATAAGATCTTATTTGATTTATAGTAAACCTAGGTACAATAAAAGTATTATAATTGATGTGGATGACTCTAACGATGTCTGTATTAATTAAACCAACAAGCTTAAGCTAACATTAATACCAGATATTAATTATTTTTTTAACATCTTTATTGGAATATAATTGCTTTACATTGGTGTTAGTTTCTGCTTTATAACAAAGTGAATAAGCTATACATATACAAATATCCCTATATCTCCTCCCTCTTGCGTCTCCCTCCCAACCTCCCTATCCTACCCCTCTAGGTGGTCACAAAGCACTGAGCTGATCTTCCTATGCTATGCAGCTGTTTCCCAGTAGCTATCTATTTTACATTTGGTAGTGTATATATGTCCATGCCATTCTCTCACTGCGTCCCAGCTTACCCTTCCCCCTCCCTGTGTCCTCAGGTCCATTCTCTATGTCTGTGTCTTTATTCCTGTCCTGCTCCTAGGTTCTTAAAAACCAGTTTTTTTTTTTTTAGATCCCATACATATGTGTTAGCACATGGTATTTGTTTTTCTCTTTCTGACTTACTTCACTCTGTATGACAGACTCTAGGTCCATCCACCTCACTGCAAATAACTCAATTTCATTCCTTTAATGGCTGAGTAATATTCCATTGTGTATATGTGCCACATCTTCTTTATCCATTCATCTGTTGATGGACACTTAGGTTGCTTCCATGTCCTGGCTATTGTAAATAGAGCTGCAATGAACATTGTGATACATGACTCTATTTGAATTATGGTTTTCTAAGGGTATATGCCCAGTAGTGGGATTGCTGTGTTGTATGGTAGTTCTATTTTTAGTTTTTTAAGGAACCTCCATACTGCTCTCCATAGTGGCTGTATTAATTTACATTCCCACCAACAGTGCAAGAGGGTTCCCTTTTTTCCACACTCACTCCAGCATTTATTGTTTGTAGATTTTTTGATGATGGCCATTCTGACCAGTGTGAGGTGATACCTCATTGTAGTTTTTTTTTTTTATTTTTTTGCGGTATACGGGCGTCTCACTGTTGTGGCCTCTCCCATTACGGAGCACAGGCTCTGGACGCGCAGGCTCAGTGGCCATGGCTCACGGGCCTAGCCGCTCCACAGCATGTGGGATCTTTCCGGACTGGAGCACGAACCCATGTCCCCTGCATCGTCAGGCAGACTCTCAACCACTGCGCCACCAGGGAAGCCCCCTCATTGTAGTTGTGATTTACATTTCTCTAATGATTAGTGATATTGAGCATCCTTTCATGTGTTTGTTGGCAGCCAGATATTTATTCTTTTTAAAAGTATTTATTTATTTGGTTGTGCCAAGTCTTAGTTTTGGCACATGTGGTCTTAGTTTTGGCATGGAGGATCTTCATTGCAGCATGTGGGATCTTTTTCTTTTCAGTTGTGGCATGTGGGATTTTTAGTTGTGGTATGTGGGATCTTTAGATGCAGCATGTTGGATCTTTAGTTGCAGCATGTGAACTCCTAGTTGTGGCATGTGGGATCTAGTTCCCTGACCAGGGATCAAACCTGGGCCTCCTGCATGGGGAGTGCAGAGTCTTAGCCACTGGGTCACCAGGGAAGTCTCCAGATATTAATTCAATAATAGTATTTTCCAGATCATGTGAACCAAAAATCCATTCTGGCCAGTTTCTTTTATATTTGTGAGGGTTTATTTAAGTACTTAATTTCCTTTAAGCCAATTAAATAAAGCTCTTTTACAAATTAACTTTGGCAATACTGCACGTCTACAGCACACATATATAGACTCACAAAAACACATAAAGACAGAGACCGTATAGTACCGTTCCAAAATTTCAGCCATGAGTCAGGTACAGTAAGTCCCCTATATACAAATGAGTTCTGTTCTGAGAGTGCGTTTGTAAGTTCAGTTTGTTTGTAAGTCCAACAAAGTTAGCCTAGGTACCCAACACAGTTGGTTATATAGTACTATACTGTAATAGGTTTATAATACTTTTCACACAAACAATACATAAAAAGCAAACACAAGAAATAAAGAAAACATTTTTAATCCTTAACAGTACAGTATCTTAAACTAACTTACATGATTGGACATGTGAACGCATGTTTGCCTCTTTAAAAGTTCACAGCTTTAATGTTTGTATGTAGAGGACTTACTATAAAGTAACATAAAACCCATCAGTTACAAAAGAGGTTGGATTCAAATTGGGTTTCTGGCAGATGGAACAAATCAAGGTCACCTGTCTAGGTGGCTAAACAATTTTTACTAATACTTATAGAGAAGACATTTAAGATTTCTATTTGTCCTTGACAAGACAAGTTCCAAATTACCTATACTCTTTCCTGAAATTTGCATTTTAAAAAGATAGCAGAGATAAGGTTCCTGAAGAAGACCAGGTAGAACATTTGCATCTCAAAGACATAGGAGGAAAAAGAAAAGTTCATTCAAGGGAGCCTTTGTTCCCTTAAGGCCAAAATTTTTTTCTCAAAATTACAAACCTCTTAAGACAAATGGGGGGGAAGAAACAGAAAAGATGGTGGAGTAGAAGCACATGAGCTCACCTCTTCTTACAAAAACAACAAAATTACAAATAACTGCTGAACAACCATCACCAAAGCACCCTGGAACCTACCAAAAAAGATACCCTACATCAGAAGACAAAGAGGAAGCCACAATAAAATGGTACGAGGGGTGCAGCCACAATAAAATCAAATTCCATACCCACTGGATGGGCAACCTAAGAACTGGAAAATAATTATATCCTAGAGGTTCTCCCACAGGAGTGAAAGTTCTGAGCCCCAAGTAAAGCTCACCTCTGGGGATCTGGCAATGGGAGGAGAAGACCCCAGAGAATCTGGCTTTGAAGGCCAGCGGAGTCTGATCACAAGAATTCCACAGCACTGCGGGACACAGAAACTCCACTCTTGGAGGGTGCACACAAGGTCTTGTGTGCACCAAGACCCAGGGAAAAAAACAGTGACCTCATAAAAGCCTGTTCCAGATCTGCCTGCTAGTATTGGAGGGTCTCCTGCAGAGGTGGGGGGTGGTTGTGGTTTACTGCAGGGGCAAAGACACTGGTAGCAGTAGCTCTGGGTAATACTCATTGGTGTGAACCCTCCTGGAGGCTGCCTTTTCTCACCAAACCCTGCCCCACCAAGTAGCCAGTAGGCTCCAGTGCTGGGAAGCCTCAGGGCAAACAACCAACATGGGGGAACAAAGCCCCACCCATCAGCAGACAGGCTGCTTAAAGTCTTATTGAGAACATAGCTACCGGCTAAACACACCTCTTGACACAGTGCAGCCCAGCAGGGGGCAAGACCCAACTCCACCCACCGGTGGGCAGGACCAGTCCCTCTCACCAGAAAGCCTGCATAGGCCTCTTAGCCTCATCCACCAGGGGTCAGACAGCAGGAGCAAGAACTACAAGCTTGCAGCCTGTGGAACAGAAACTGCAATCAAAAAACGTAGACAAAATGGGATGGCAGAGGAATATGTCCCAGAGGAAAGAACAAGATAAAACCTCAGGAAAAACAACTAAGTGAAGTGGGGATAGGCAATCTACCTGAAAAAGAATTCAGAATAATGATAGTAAAGATGATCTAAGATCTCAGAAAAAGAATGGAGTCACAGATTGAAAAGATAGAAGAAATGTTTATCAAAGAACTGGAAGAATTAAAGAACAAAAAGAGATAAACAATAAGATAACTGAAATGAAAAATACACTAGAAGGAATCAATAGCAGAATAACAGAGGCTGTAGAACTGATAAGTGAGCTGGAAAACAGAATGGTGGAAATCACTGCTGCAGAACAGAATAAAGAAAAAAGAATGAAAAGAAATGAAGGCAGTATAAGAGACCTCTGGGACAACATTAAATGCACCAACATTTGCATTACAGGGGTCCAAGAAGGAGAAGAGAGAAAGGACCTGAGAAAATATATGAACAGATAATAGCTGAAAAATTCCCTAACATGGGAAAGGAAACAGTAACCCAAGTCCAGGAAGTGTAGAGAGTCCCAGGCAGGATAAACCCAAGGAGGAACATGCTGAGACACATAGTAATCAAATTGACAAAAATTAAAGGCAAAGAAAAAATATTAAAAGCAACAAGGGTAAAGCAGCCAATAATGTACAAGGAAACTCTCATGAGGTTATCAGCTAATTTCTCAGCTGAAACTCTGCAGGCCAGAAGGGAATGGCATGATATATTTAAAGTAATTAAAGGGAAGAACCTATAACCAATAATACTCTACCCAGCAAGGCTCTCATTCAGATTTGATGGAGAAATCAAAAGCTTTACAAACAAGCAAAAGCTAAGAGAATTCAGCACCATGAGACCAGCTTTGCAACTAATGCTAAAGGATCTTCTCTAGGAGGAAAAGATAAGACCACACCTAGAAACAAGAAAATTACAAATGGGAAAGTTCACCAGTAAAGGCAAACATATAGTAAAGGTAGGAAATCATCCACACACAAATATAATATAAAACCCAGCAAATGTGAGAAGAAGAGAACACAAATGCAGGATATTGGAAAGGCATTTGGATTTAAAAGGCCAGCAACTTGAAACAATCTTGTTTATATATACACTGCTATATCAAAACCTCATGGTAACTGCAAACCGAAAATCTACAATAGATACACCCACAAAAATAAAAAGGATTCCAAGCACAACACTAAAATTAGTCATCAGACCACAAGAGAAGAGAAAAAAAGAGGAAGGGAAGAAAAAAAGACCTACAAAATCAAATCTAAAACAATTAACAAAATGGGAATTAGAAAGTACATATCAATAATTACCTTAAACTTAAATGGATTAAATGTCCCAACCAAAAGACACAGACTGCCTGAATGGATACAAAAACAAGACCTGCATATATACTGCCTACAAGAGACTCACTTCAGATCTAGGGACACATACAGACAGAAAGTGAGGGGATAGAAAAAGATTTTCCATGCAAATAGAAATCAAAGGAAAGTTGGAGTAGCAACATTTATATCAGACAAAATAGACTTTAAAGCAATGACTGTTACAAGAGACAAAGAAGGACAGTATCATAAGGATCAAGAGATCAATCCAAGAAGATATAACAATTGTACATATATATGCAGCTAACATACAAGCACCTCGATGTATAAGGCAAACACTAACAAGCATAAAAGGGGAAATTGACAGTAACACAATAATGGGGGGAACTTTAACACCCCACTTTCATCAATAGACAGATCATCAAGACAGAAAATCCATAAGGAAACACAGGCCTTAAATGACACATTAGACCAGATGGACTTAATTGAAATTTATAGAGCATTCCACCCAAAAGCAGCAGAAAACATATTCTTCTCAAGTACACATGGAACATTCTCCGGGATTTATCACATGCTGGGCAAAAAGAAAGCCTCAGTAAATATAAAAAACATTGAAATCACATTAAGCATCTTTTCCCACCACAACGCTATGAGGTTAGAAATCAACTACAAGAAAAAAACTGTAAAAAAACACAAGCATGTGGAGGCTAAACAATATGTTACTAAACAACCAGTGGATCACTGAAGAAATCGAAGAGGAAGTCAAAAAATACCTAGAGAAAAATGAAAATGAAAGTATGACAATCCAAAACCTAAGGGATGAAGCAAAAGCAATCCTAAGGGGAAAGTTTAGAGCAAAGCAATCTTACCTCCGGAAACAAGAAAAATCTCAAATAACCAACCTAACCTTCCATCTAAAGCAACTAGAGAAAGTAGAACAAACAAAACCCAAAGTTAGTAGAAGGAAAGAAATCATAAATATCTAAGCAGAAATAAATGAAATAGAGATGAAGAAACTAAAAGCTGGTTCTTTGAAAAGATAAACAAAAATGATACAATTTTAGAGTCATCAAGAAAAAGAGAGAGAGTGCTCAAATAAAATTAGAAATGAAAAAGGAGAAGTTAAAACAGATACCACAGAAATGTAAAGGATCATAAGGGACTACGAAAAGCAACTATATGCCAATAAAATGGACAACTTAGAAGAAGTGGACAAATTTTTAGAAAGGCACAATCTCCCAAGACTGAACCAGGAAGAAATTGAAAACATGAACAGACAGATCACAAGTAATGAAATTGAAACTGTGATTAAAAAAGTTCCCAACAAACAAAAGTCCAGGACCAGATGACTTCACAGGTGAATTCTATCACACATTTAGAGACGAGCTAACACCGATCCTTCTTAAACTATTCCAAAAATGTGCAGAGGAATGAACATTCCTGAGCTCATTCTATGAGGCCACCATCACCCTGATACCAAAACCAGACAAAGATACCAAAAAACAAAAAATTACAGGCCAATATCACTGATAAACACAGACAAAAAATCCCTCAATAAAATAGTAGTAAACAGAATCTAACAGTACATTAAAAGGATCATACACCATGATCAAGTGAGATTTATTCCAGGGATGCAAGGATTTTTCAATATCTGCAAGTCAATCAGTTTGATACACCACATCAACAAATTGAAGAACAAAATCTGCATGATGATCTCAATAGATGCAGGAAAACTTGAAAAAATAGGCCATCATCTGTTCTAGTACATACCAATGCAAATATTTTGAAGTGTTTAAATCAAATGCTAAAAGAAAATAAAGCTCTTTGGAGTTTTTTTTTTCCTTTATGAAAACTAACTTCTCCCATTCTCCTAGTATGAAGTGATACATACCCATAGCAGAAAACCAAAATGAGTATGAAGAAAAACAAAAATCACAGATAAGTCTGTCATCCAGACATACTCACAGTGAAGATGTTGATGCCTTTCTATGTACCTATCTCTAGCTGTATTTGCATATTGGAAAGTGTTTACTTGCAACAAATTAGCATCCTACTATACATATGATTTTTTTTTTTTTTTTTTTGCGGTACGCGGGCCTCTCACCGCCGTGGCCCCTCCCGTTGCGGAGCCTGCAGGCTCTGTGGCCATGGCTCACAGGCGCAGCCGCTCCGCAGCATGTGGGATCCTCCCAGACCAGGGCACGAACCCGTGTCCCCTACATCGGCAGGCGGACTCTCAACCACTGCGCCACCAGGGAAGCCCTACATATGATTTTTAATCTACTTGCATGATATATAGATATATCTGGGAACACATTTTCTTGCCTAAAATTCAAATATATTTACTACTTCTTGTGTTTGGTGTTATTGAATAAGTGATTTAATTATTACTCCATTTTTGTGACATTTGGAAGTTTCCTTTTTTTTTTTTTTTTGCGGTACGCGGGTGTCTCACTGTTATGGCCTCTCCCCTTGTGGAGAGCAGGCTCAGCGGCCATGTCTAATGGGCCTAGCTGCTCCACGGCATGTGGGATCTTCCCAGACTGGGGCAAGAACCCGTGTCCCCTGCATTGGCAGGTGGACTCTCAACCACTGCGCCACCAGGGAAGCCCAGAAGTTTCCATTTTTGATATAAAAACACTGCTGTGGTGATCGTCCTGTTAGCTAGTATCTGTTTACATTTAGGGCTGTTTATTTTAGGTTTTCTTTCTTATATTTTAAAATAAATACATACGCACTGTTTAAAAAAAGATAAATAGGGGAGGTTTTGGGAGTGGTAAAAGGATTGGTAGGCTTTGGATTATTTTTGGAACCACACCTCTGGTCCTATAAAGACTAGGACAGTTGCTTTTAATTCCTTAAGAGCTAGCCCTACAAATATTTTTCCATGCTAATTTAATTTTAGGAAAGAGAAAAGCACTTACCACTGTTGTTTCCAGTACCCTGCCGGCAGAGATCCAGAAGACTGCTGGCTGTAATTGTGCACTAAAAATTCATCTTTGGAATGCCAAAAGAACCCCATTTTGTCCATTTCAGGGCCCAATTTCCTTTCATTCTCAATTAAGTACTTGCAAGTATATATAAACCCAGCTGGTATTCCCATAGGTGGCTATTTTTCCATGGACCGGGGGGTGGGGGGATGGTTTCAGGGTGATTCAAGCATATTACATCTATTGTGCACTTTATTTCTATTATTATTAAATTGTACTATATAATGAAGTAATTATACAACTCACAATAATGCAGAATCAGTGGGACCCCTGAGCTTGTTTTCCTGCAACTAGATGGTCCCATCTGGGGGTGATGGGAGACAGTGACATGCGAAGTGTGTTGCTTATGTCCAGTCTACTCTGTAATCTCGTTTTGGTTGCTTTCACTGCAGAAAACGCTGCTTCAAAAAGATAGGGTGTTGGAAATGGAAGCAGGCTTTTTAGTGCTTTTGTGGCAATCTCTGGGTGTTCTGCCTTGACTTTAATCCAGAAAGTATGGAGATTTGAAGTTGTCTCAAACATACTTTTAAGGCCACCGTCATTTGTGATCTCAAGCAATTGACCCTCTTCTAGCACGGACAAAGTTGATTCACCTGGCTTATTCACAAATGGGTCACGGATCCATTCCTTCCCAGTTTGGGGGTCTTTTGTGGTTGGAAAGTAATGCTCAAATTCTTTTGAAAGCTGAGATAGGTGATCAAGCACCAGCTGGGAGAAAGAAGGCCCTGGCTCAGTCTCTTTCAAAATCTCTGCTAGTGTTTGAAACATGTCAAAAATCCCAATGTTCACCTTTCTCCCCCATATTCCACTTTGGCTTTGAATGCAGCCACTTTTTCTGCCAACTTTAACACAGTTATCATTCTCTCCTGAAGTGACAGATTGAGTTTGTTGAGCAGGTTGAGTGTGTCACACAAGTAAGCAAGTTTTGCGACCCATTCTGTGTCACTGAAATGTGCTGCCAGTGGTGACTGTTTTTCTAAAAGAAATCTCTGGAGTGGCTCTTGTAACTCAAAATCTCTGGCCAGTGATCTACCTCTAGAAAGCCATCTCACTTCCGTGTATAAGAGAAGACATGTGTGCTCTACGTCCATCTCCTTACAGAGCCGCACAAACAGACGTGAGTTAAGGACATGTACTTTAATGCGGTTGATAATTTAAATCACATCCTGCAAAATATTGTTAAGTTCTGGTGACATTTTTCAGCTAGCCATCAATTCTCTATGGATGACACAGTGTGGAAACTCACATTCAGAAGCAACCTCTTTGACCTGAGTAGTGAAACCAGAAAGCCGTCCAATCATGACAGTAGCTCTGTCCGTGCATATACCAACACAAAATGACCAATTCCGTTTTCCTGATATGTAATTATTCAAAGACTTGAATAGTTCTGCAGCTGTGGTGTTCGTTGATCACAAAAGTGCATATAACTTATCCTCATGCACAGCTTCCTGAAAAATATATGACACAAGAACAAGCTTTGTTGTCTTGTCAACATCAGTAGACTAGTCAACCTGGATTGTGTACCAAAGTGTCTCATTAATCCTCTCTAACAATTGTGCCTCAATATCCTCTGCTATTTCATCAATTGATCTAGTTATGGTGCTAGCCAAAAGAGGAACACGTGCCACCTTTTGAACTGCAGCCTCTCCTAAAGGTTCACGACTAATGTCCTTAGCAGCAGGCAGAATCAACTCTTCACCAGTAGTAAAGCACTTCTTAGCTTTAGCAATGCAGTTAGCCACTAAGAATGATGCTCTCAGTGCAGATACATTTGGTGAAGTGGTGACCTTCAATAATTGCTTCTGTTCTTTGTGTTCATGTGTTTTCCTTTTGAAAAACTCCAAAGGCTTGTCTTTTAATGAAGGGTGCTTGGTCTCCATGTGGTGAAGCGGTTTTGAAAGTTTCAGGGCTTCGTTAGGTACCTATATATAATAATGTCTGAAGGAATTTTTAAATATTAAGATTTTTATGAATACAACACAAGAATTCAGAGAATCCCTTAAAATTCCCTCTTTAGTGAAAATTAGATATAATTTATTCTAACTACACTAAATAGATATAATCACTATAAAGATATGGAGTGGAGTTTTGAGATGGGTTTCCAGTTCCTCCTCACTAAGGATCTGGTGGGAATCTAATCCTGTATAATTAATAGAAGAAGGCCTGTTTGATCCAGTCTGGATTCCTTTTCACCCTGTTTCTCCTGAACAATTTTATGTCCCTGAATTTCACGTTACTCAAAATTTGTGCTAGAATTGCTCAGATAATTTGCAAATTATTCTCAGAATTTACTTAGGTTATTCCTCAAAGTTCCCTTTAAGGACATCTTTAAAATATAAGTAGGTATTCACAAGAGATTTGTGTATTTCCTTATCTTTTGCAAAACCCTCGTTACCTCCTTTCCTTGTTAACCAGGGAAACAGCTCAGGTCTTTGTGGTTCTGCAACTCTCTAACCTGAGTAACTCTTCCTGCCTAAGTTACTCTCAAACAATGTTCTTTTGTCTCTGCTGTTAAAATACTGCAGGAATGAGGTGGTCTAGAGTCAAGTGGGATTGCTATACATTTTGTTTATTCTAATCCTTTGCGTGGGAGGTATCACTACTTGGTTGGAATCCTCACTAGATATGAATTACCTCCTCCTCCTATATTTTTCAGAGTGTATAATGTCCAGGGCTTACCATGAACTTCTTTTCTAATCACTTGGCTTCTGTCAACAAATATACTTTATGAAAAAAAATAGGATTCCTCTGTTATGCCTAAGTTTTTTGAGTGTAAACTTAGCTCAGAGCATGTGGGTGACTAGTCATGGAGCTGGTAAGGATAGGGAAACTTTTATCAGAACTGGGTTAGAATTTCTGGAACTGAGATTCTAGGCTCTGGTGTCCTTCTGAAGTCTGTGTGGAACTACCTTGTCTAAGAAAGGTCACTCTGGTAGAAGATAATGTCACCCCTGGGAAAAAGACAAGTCAGGTACATAACAGTATTTTTATTGTTCTAGCAACTGTACAAGGTAGAAATTTTAATAAACTTAGAGTTTGATATGCCTCAAAGACAACATATGGCTTTTGTTTATAGGATGTTATTTTTTATGAAAGCACTCTGTTCCTTTCGTCTGTTTTGTCGTTTCCTGAAACCACAAAATCTTTCAAGACACGCAACTATATGAGCTAATGTTTTCCATTCTTTCAGGATCTGTTTTACTAATGTTTCAAATCTGAGATGAAAATAAATTTTTTTAAAAAAAGCATTTTAAGCCAGGGTGATGATTACGTCTGTTTAGTTTCTTGTATGTTTACAATCTCCTGTCATATTTTCTGGGAATTCTTCCAGCCAGGAGAAAGTGTTTAAGTTTTTATACATTTTATTTCAACAAACTTAATTACCCTATGGATATTTGAACAATGTAAGGGTTCCAGTTTTCACAATATTTGACAGTAGGACACCATGAACATATGCACAGATCTGAGAAATGTGATTGATAATTCACCACTAAGTGAAAATGTCTTCACTTTTCTTTGGGGCTAATCACATTCTTCAAGGTTATATGAGGTACTGGCTGTTTGAGAGAACATAGTTTGTTAGGTTTAACTGAGGGAAATATAATAAAGCTTATGTGCTTGCTTGGAGGATATAGAGTTGCTAGTGGTTTCCCTAGAAAATGAAGAGGCAAGAGTGAGTAAATGATTGTCAACTGTCACTTTTTTAATTAAATTTACATTCACTCAAGATTATGAGGTAATTCTGGAAGTTGTTGAGAAAAATATTAACAACACATTAAAAAAATTGAAATAGGTTTGTCTCTGTCTAGGCCATTGCTAGGTGTATAAATAATAAATAATTTATATTTGAATGTATCTTTTTTAATGTATTGTAAAATTGAGCT
The DNA here is from genome assembly GCF_963455315.2 of Globicephala melas. Taxonomy (NCBI): domain Eukaryota; kingdom Metazoa; phylum Chordata; class Mammalia; order Artiodactyla; family Delphinidae; genus Globicephala; species Globicephala melas. The sequence continues at coordinate 61,719,307 of NC_083335.1, forward strand.
CCCCTTCCCTTCTCACCATAAAAAGGAGAAAGATGTTGTGTCATGTGGCAATGATGAACTTTATCTAAGCCCTGTGCTTCCAGAAAGCAGGGACAGTTGAAAAATCCCCCCATCCCTTTGTGTTCCAAACAACTAACAACAAAGGACCACCCTGTTCTGGTGTATTCTGAGAACTGCCTCTACCATTCAGATAGCCTCACTGTTTGCCCTCTTCATGACCCCTTTTTCTACCAACTCTATAAAGTCTCATACTTCCTTCCTTTTCTTTGAGTGTTCCTCATTAATGACTGTTCTCTCTATTGCAATAACCTGAATAAAATCATGTCCTTATTTTTCCAGTGCATTGTGTCTTTGACAGTTTCGTGCCATGACTCAGATGGGATTCCACCTTGCTTTGGATCCCTGTTTATTCCACCCAAGTAACCAGGGATCTCAGAGCCTTTTTGCACTCTGTTCTTGACTGGTGATCCACATATCAAATGGTGAGTCTGATTCTTGGTCCTGTGTTCCAGACTCTTGTCCACTGATCGTTCAGTAAGGATTTGATTGTTTCTGAATAATCACTTGATTTTTCATGCCAGGTTCTTTTGCTTTGTCTGACCATTTAGTGATTTCTGTAAATGGGGATTAATGACTTATAGAGATCTTGTCTCTGTTGAGTGCAAGATGGCAAGGGAATCTGGCTTGTTAGCCTTTTCTGTTTGTTTGTCTAACTGTTTTAAGCTCAAATCAGTTAAAGACTCCTACCCAATGACAAGAGAATGGTTCTTTGATAAGAATTGGTGTGTTTTGTAATTTTGTGTTTCCTTTTGACTCAGGGCTGAAATAGAATTGAAGCTATATGATTTTTATCTCTCCGTGTGTCTGTGAATGTGTCTGTAATTCAGAAAGGCTTTTTACCTCTCATTATGTAAGTGTGTAATGCTTTCTGACCTCCAGATGGTATTAGCAAATTAGTCTGTAAAAAATCTTAAAGATCTACTCTGATTGGTTTAGAGATAAATAAGTGCTTATATAAAAGGAATGTTCTTAAAATTCATAAAAAATAAGGACATTGAACTTCCAGTATTTTCAGTGTGTTAAAAAGTAAAAAGTAAACTTACAGAAACAAACTCAAAAATGTTTTAAGAATTCAGGTTCACATAATTTAGGTAAACCTTTGGCAAGTGAGATTGGTGTAATATTTTTTGTTTAATAAAAACACCTATGTCTTCTCTGATAATCAATGTTAAGCACAACACTTGTAGATTTTTATTCTACTTGAGTTGTGTTCTTCCTAAACGATACAGGTTTACTGATTGAATCAGCTATCATTAATTCTACTAAATGCTTAAGATTATGAAAAATGTAAATATATGCTTAACCAAATTGAATCATTATTCTGACAAAATTTATTTCAATAATAATTTTTTTTATTGTATGTCAGCTGAAAGATAATTTCCAAAATCTTTAGGTAACAAAAGATCCTTTACTAACTTAATTGTCATTGGATGTTTAGATCATTTGCAAGTAAGAAGAATACAGAAACATTATAAAGCATAATTTAAGTTTATATACTTTGGTTCTTATTTTTATATACTACAGAGAAGCGACATCTTTGTGTCTGTTAATGAATGTGTTCATTTTTGCCACTTTGAGAAGTTGTATAAAGGATATGTGCCACCACATAATACTATATTGTATGTATTCATGGGCTCTGCTATTCTGCTGAAAAATGCTTGTGTGTGACAGTTCACACACAAGTTATCTACCTTCTAGTTTTATCTGAAGAATAGACATTAATTCAAGTTATAATCATTATACATAAATAAGACTCGGAGCAGTGGTGTCAGAGAAGTTCGAATTTGTATGCAAAGCATGCAGGATATGTTTTTGTTAAGGGAAAAAGAGAGCAGTTTTGGGCTTCCCTGGTGGTGCAGTGGTTGGGATTCCGCCTGCCGGTGCAGGGGACGCGGGTTCGTGCCCTGGTCCGGGAGGATCCCATGTGCCGCGGAGCGGCTGGGCCCGTGAGCCATGGCCGCTGGGCCTGCGCGTCCGGAGATTGGGCTCTGCAACAGGAGAGGCCACGGCAGTGAGAGGCCTGCGAACTGCAAAAAAAAAATAGAGTAGTTTTCCTAAAGTAATTTTTTTTTCCAGAATGAAAAAGAGCAAAGTATACTGCAAAATCTGAATGGAAATAGAAAGTCATAGAAGTTTCATGAAAGAGGAATTTTATTTACCATGAACAAAGCTGGCTAAGATTTAATTGGTCTCTTCATAAAATTTTCAAAAAGAGCTGTGTTTCCTTTAGTATCAAGTATTATATAGATGCAAAACTAGAGTTTGCTTTTTTCTCTCTCTTAAATTGACAAAATTTTCTTGGACTATCAGGTTGCTCTTAATAAAAATTCTATAAGGTTATTTTTTATTCTGTGTAATCTGCCTATATAGCAAATATTCTATGGCTTATGTTGACTTTATTATGCCCTTGATGATTGAAGAGAACAAATACTTCTCACTTAGGAAAGATGTAAAATGTTTTACAATCATGTTATCTACTATGTTTACTTTAAAAATCTTTTATTGTCATTGTGGTTAAATAGGTATCCAAGTACTGTTTCTCAGCAACCTAAAATCCTACCTTAATCAAGTTTTCAAATATGACAACTTCTGACATTGAATTGAATCTTACTATCTCTTGTACCTAAAACTGTCTGAGATATCCTGGAGGGCCCTTGGAAAATCATGAAAGATTTGTTCTTTGACCTTGTAAAAAGAGAGGTTCTAATAATAATTGTTTATGTGAAGTAACAACAAGTGATGTGTTGCATGGCAATAGTTGTCAGATCGGAAGACATGCTTAGATTTTCTAGGCTAAATTGGTACAGATAAATGTTATTAGTATAAATATTTTAGAAATTGTATGCTGTATGGAGAGATCCTAGAGATTTGTCAATGACTTCACTGTCAATATGCTTGTATTTATCAGAGTCCTTGTGCTGCTTTGCTCTTTATCAGAAAATAATAATATAGTGTTATCAGTCCTAACTTCAGATTTTTAAAAAATGTTAACTTTGTCACAGCTTCAATTCTTCAATTTTGAATGTAGCTACTTTTATATTAGTAGTTCCAACTGAAGATTCACATCACATCATAACCTACAGTTTTATTAATACACACACTTTAAAAAAATGAAGTATAGATAATTTACAATGTTGTATTAGTTTCTGGTGTACAGGAAAGTGATTCAGTTATACATACATACATACATATATATATATATTCTTTTTCAGATTATTTTCCATTATAGTTTATTATAAGATATTGAATATTAGTCCCAGTAGGACTTTGTTGTTTATCTATTTTACATGTAATAGTTTGTATCTGTTAATCGCAAACTCCTAATTTAACTCTGCTCCTTCTTCCCCTTCGGTAACCATAAATTTGTTTTCTATGTCAGTGAGTTTGTTTCTGTTTTGTAAATAAGTTCACTTCTATGATATTTCAGACTTCACATATGAGTGATGCCATATGACATTTGTCTTTCTGTTTCTGACTTACTGCACTTAATATGATAATCTCTACGTCCATCCATGTTGCTGCAAATGGCAATATTTCATTCTTTTTTATGGCTGAGTAACATTCCATTGTATATATATACACATCTTCTTTATCCATTCATCCATCAATGGACATTTAGGTTGCTTTCATATCTTGGCTATTGTAAATAGTGCTGCTATGAACATTGGAGCGCATGTATCTCTCTGAAATATAGCTTTCTCTGAATATATGTCTAGGAATGGTATTAGAGAATCATATGGTAACTCTATCTTTAGTTTCATTATTTTTAAGGAACCTCCATACTGCTTTCCATATGGATGCATCAATTTACATTCCCACCAGGAATATAGGAGGGTTTGCTTTTCTCCACATCTTGTCCAACATTTATTATTTGTAGACTTCCTGATGATAGCCATCAGTTGTTAACCTTATGAGAATTCCCTTGTATGTTATTTGTTGTTTTTCCCTTGCTGCTTTTAATATTTTTTCTTTGTATTTAATTTTTGCTAGTTTGATTAATATGTGTCTTGGCATATTTCTCCTTGGATTTATCTTGTATGGAACTATCTGTGCTTCCTGGACTTGATTGACTATTTCCTTTCCCATATTAGCAAAGTTTTCAATTATAATCTCTTCAAATATTTTCTCAGTCCCTTTCTTTTTCTATTCTTTTTCTGGGACTCCTATAATTTGAATGTTGGTGTGTTTAATGTTGTCCTAGAGGTCTCTGAGACTGTCCTCAGTTCTTTTCATTCTTTTTTCTTTATTCTGCTCTGTGGTAGTTATTTCCACTATTTTATCTTCCAGGTCACTTATCCTTTCTTCTGTCTCAGTTCTTCTGCTATTGATTCCTTCTAGAGAATTTTTAATTTCATTTATTGTGCTGTTCATCTTTGTTTGTTTGCTCTTTAGTTCTTCTAGGTCCTTGTTAAATGTTTCTTGCATTTTCTCCATTCTATTTCCAAGATTTTGGATCATCTTTATCATTACTTTGAATACATTTTCAGGTAGACTGCCTATTTCTTCTTCATTTGTTTGGTCTGGTGGTTTTTTACCTTGATCCTTCATCTGCTGTGTGTTTTTCTATATTTTAATTTTGCTTAACTTACTGTGTTTGGAGTCTCCTTTTCACAGGTTGCAGGTTCGTAGTTCCCTTTGTTTTTGGTGTCTGCCCCCAGTGGCTAAGGTTGGTTCAGTGGGTTGTGTAGGCTTCCTGGTTGAGGGGACTAGTGCCTGCCTGTGTTCTGGTGGATGAGGCTGGATCTTGTCTTTCTGGTGGGCAGGACCAGGTCCAGTGGTCTATTTTGGGGTGTCTGTGACCTTATTATGATTTTAGGCAGCTTCTCTGCTAACGGGTGGGGTTGCGTTCCTCTCTTGCTAGTTGTTTGGCGTAGGGTGTCCAGCACCCTAGCTTGCTGTTCGTTGAGTGGAGCTGGGTCTTGGTGTTGAGATGGAGATCTCTGGGAGAGCTTTCAACATTTGGTATTACATGGAGCCAGGAGGTCTCTGGTGGACGAATGTCCTGAACTTGGCTCTCCGACCTTAGAGGCACAGGCCTGACACCTGGCTGGAGCACCAAGACCCTGGAAAGAAAACATAAATAAAATAAAATAAAAGTTATTTAAAAATTCTTAAAAATTAAAAAAATAAAAAGTAATAAAAAAGAAATAAAAAAGAAAGAAAGAAGAGAGCAGCCAAAGCAAAAAACAAATCCACCAATGACAGCAATCGCTAAAAAATATACTAAAAAAAAAAAAAAAAGGAAAGACTGAGCCCTAGGACAAATGATAACAGCAAAGCTATACAGACAAAATCACACAAAGAAGAGTACACATACACACTCACAAAAAGAGAAAAAGGTAAAAAAATTATGTATATATATATATATATATATAAAAGGAACAGAGCAAACAAATCAATAAACAAATCTACCAATGATAATAAACTCTAAATACTAAACAAAGATAAACATAAAACCAGGAATAAATTAGATGCAGGAAGCAAACCCCAAGTCTACAGTTGCTCCCAAAGTCCACCACCTCAATTTTGAGATGATTCATTGTGTATTCAGATATTCCAGAGGTGCTGGGTATATGAAGTTGATTGTGGAGATTTAATCCACTGCTCCTGAGGCTGCATGGAGAGATTTCCCTTTCTCTTCTTTGTTTGCACACTTCCTGGGGTTCAGCTTTGGATTCAGCCCCACCTCTGCATGTTGGTCCCCTGAGGGTATCAGTTCTTCTCTCAGATGTGATGGGGTTAAAGTAGCAGCTGATTAGTGGGCTCTGGCTCACTCAGGCTGGGGTGAGGGAAGGGTATGGAATGAGGGGTGACCCTGCGGCAGCAGAGGCCAGCATGATGTTGCAACACCTTGAGGCACACTGTGTGTTCTCCAGGGGAGGTTTTCCCTGGATCACGGGACCTTGCAGTGGTGGGCTGCACAGGCTCCCGGGAGGGGAGATGTGGATAGTGACCTGTGCTAGCATACAGGCTTTTTGGTGGCTGCAGCAACAGCCTTAGTGTTTCATGCCCATCTCTGGTGTCCATGCTGATAGCCACGGCTTGTGCATGTCTCTGGAGCTCCTTTAGGAGGTGCTTTGAATCCCCTCTCCTCGTGCACCCTGAAACAATGGTCTCTTGCCTCTTAGGCAGGTCAAGACTTTTTTCCAGACTCCTTCCTAGCTAGCTGTGGTGCACTAGCTCCCTTCAGGCTGTGTTCATGCAGCCAACCCCACTCCTCTCCCTGGGATCTGACCCCCGAAGACATAGCTTCAGCTCCCAGCACCCACCTGCCCCAGTGGGTGAGCAGACAAGCATCTCAGGCTGGCAAGAGATGGTCAGCACCGATCCTCTGTGTAGGAATCTCTCTGCTTTGCCCTCTGCACCCCTATTGCTGCACTCTCCTCTGTGGCTCTGAAGCTTCCCCCCCCACCGCCCCCCATCTCTGCCAGTGAAGGAGCTGCCTAGTGTGTGGAAACATTTACTCCCTCACAGCTCCCTCTCAGACGTGCAGGTCCTGCCCCTATTCTTTTGTCTCTGTTTTTCCTTTTTTTATTTTGCCCTACCCAGGTAACTAGGGAGTTTCTTGCCTTTTGGGAAGTCTGAGTTCTGTCAGCGTTCAGTAGGTGTTCTGTAGGAGCTGTTCCAAATGTAGATGTATTTCTGTTTTATTTGTGGGGAGGGAGGTGATCTCTACGTCTTAGTCCTCTGCCATTTTGAAAGTCTCTCTGCATCTTTGATTTTTTTCATCAGGGTCTTATAGTTGTCTGAGTACAGATCTTTTACCTTAGGTAGGTTTATTCCTAGGTATTTTATTATTTTTGTTGCAACGGTGAATGGGATTGTTTCCTTAATTTCTCTTTCTGATCTTTCATTGTTAGTATATAGGAATGCAAGTGATTTATGTACATTAATTTTGTATCCTGCTGCTTTACCAAATTCATTTATTAGCTCTAGTAATTTTCTGGTGACATCCTTAGGATTATCTATGTATAGTATCATGTCATCTGCAAACAGTGACAGTTTTACTTCTTCTTTTCCAATTTGTATTCCTTTTATTTCTTTTTCTTCTCTGATTGCCTTGCTAGGACTTCCAGAACTATGTTGAAATAATAGTGGTAAGAGTGGGCATCCTTATTTTGTTTCTGATCTTAGAGGAAATGCTTTCAGTTTTTCACCATTGAGAGTGATGTTTGCTGTGGGTTTGTCATATATGGCCTTTATTATTTTGAGGTAGGTTTCCTCTATGCCCACTTTCTGGAGAGTTTTGATCATAAATGGGTGTTGAATTTTGTCCAAAGCTTTTTCTGTATCTATTGAGATGATCATATGATTTGTATTCTTCATTTTGTTTGCATGGTGTATCACATTGATTGATTTGCATATATTGAAGAATCCTTGCTCCCTGAGATAAATCCTACTTGATCATGGTATATGATCTTGTTAATGTGTTGTTGGATTCTGGTTGCTAGTACTTTGCTGAGGACTTTTTTTTTTTCTTTCTTTTTTTTTCTTTTGCAGTACGCAGGCCTCTCACTGTTGTGGCCTCTCCCATTGAGGAGCACAGGCTCTGGACGCGCAGGTTCAGCGTCCATGGCTCAGGGGCCTAGCCGCTCCACAGCACGTGGGATCTTCCCAGACTGGGGCACGAACCCATGTCCCCTGCATTGGCAGGAGGACTCTCAACCACTGCGCCACCAGGGAAGCCCCCATTGGCTGAGGATTTTTGCATGTATACTCATCAGTGATATTGGTCTGTAATTTTCTTTTTATGTAGTATCTTTGTATGGTTTTAGTATCAGGGTGATGCTGGTCTCATAGAATGAGTTTGAGAGTCTTCCTTCCTCTGCAATTTTTTTGGAAGAGTTTTAGAAGGATGGGCATTAGCTCTTCTCTAAATGTTTCATAGAATTTACCTGTGAAGCCATCTGGTCCTGCACTTCTGTTTGTTGGAAGATTTTTAATCACAGTTTCAATTACATTACTTGTGATTTGTCTGTTCATATTTTCTATTTCTTCCTGGTTCAGTCTTGGAAGGTTATACTTTTCTAAGAATTTGTCCATTTCTTCCAGGTTGACAATTTTCTTGGCATAGAGTTGCTTGTAGTAGTCTCTTATGATATTTTTGTATTGCTATGATGTCCATTGTAACTTCTCCTTTTTCATTTCTTATTTTATTGATTTGAGTCCTCCTCCTGTTTTTCTTGATGAGTCTGGCTAAAGGCTTATCAATTTTGTTTATCTTCTCAAAAAAACAGTTTTTAGTTTTATTGTTCTTTGTTATTGTTTTCTTTGTTTCTATTTCATTCATTTATCTTCTGATCTTTATGATTTCTTTCTTTCTACTAACTGTGGGGTTTGTTTGTTCTTCTTTCTCTAGTTCCTTTAGCTGTAAGTTTAGATTGTTTATTTGACATTTTTCTTGTTTCTTGAGGTAGGATTGTATTGCTGTAAACTTCCTTCTTAGAATTGCTTTTGCTGCATCCCATAGGTTTTGGATCATCGTGTTTTTGTTGTCAATTATCTCTAGGTATTTTTTGATTTCCTCTTTGATTTCTTCAGTGATCTCTTTGTTGTTTAGTAGTGTATTGTTTAGCCTCCATTCATTTGTGCTTTTTATGATGTTTTTTTTTTTCCTTTTTGCTGTAATTTATTTCTAATCTATAGCATTGTGGTCGGAAAATATGCATGATATGATTTCAATTTTCTTAAATTTACCAAAGCTTGATTTGTGATGCATGATGTGATCTATCCTGGAGAATGTTCCATGTGCACTTGAGAAGAAAGTGTAATCTGCTGTTTTCGGATGGAATGTCCTATAAATATCAATTCAAGCTATCTGGTCTATTGTGTCACTTAAAGCTTGTGTTTCCTTATTATTTTTCTGTCTGGACGATCTTTCCATTGGTGTAAGTGAGGTGTTAAAGACCACCACTATTATTATTATTGTTATTATTATTATTATTTTTTTTTTGTGGTACATGGGCCTCTCACTGTTGTGGCCTTTCCCGTTGCAGAGCACAGGCTCCGGACACGCAGGCTCAGCAGCCATGGCTCACGGGCCCAGCTGCTCCGCGGCATGTGGGATCTTCCCAGACCGGAGCACGAACCTGTGTCCCCTGCATCGGCAGGTGAACTCCCAACCACTGTGCCACCAAGGAAGCCCCCACCACTATTATTGTGTTTCTGTCAATTTCCTCTTTTATAGGTGTTAGCATTTGCCTTAGGTAGTGAGGTGCTCCTATGTTGGGTGCATTTATATTTATAATTGTTATATCTTCTTTTTGGATTGATCCTTTTATCATTACGTAGTGTCCTTCCTTGTCTCTTGTAATATTCTTTATTTTAAAGTCTCTTTTATGTGAATTAGTATTGCCACTCCACCTTTCTTTTGATTTCCATTTGCATGGAATATCGTTTTCCAACCCCTGGCTTTCAGCCTGCATGTCTCCCTAGTTCTGAAGTGGGTCTCTTGTAGGCTGCATATATATGGGTCTTGCTTTTGTTTCCATTCAGTGAGCCTGTGTCTTTTGGTTGGAGCATTTAATCCATTCTCATTTAAGGTAATTATTGATATGCCTGTTCCTATTCCCATTTTGTTAAGTGTTTTGGGTTTGTTTTTGTAGGTCCCTTTCTTCTCTTGTGTTTTCCACTTAGAGAAATTCCTTTAGCATTTGTTGTAGAGCTGGTTTTCTCTTAGCTTTTGCTTATCTGTAAAGCTTTTGATTTCTCTGTGGAATCTGAATGAGATCCTAGCTGGGTAGAATAATCTTGGTTGTAGGTTTTTTCCTTTCGTCACTTTAACTATATCAGGCCACTCACTTGTGGCTTGTAGAGTTTCTGTTGAGAAATCATCTGTTAACCTTATGGGAGTTCCCTTGTATGTTATTTGTCATTTTTCACTTGTTGCTTTTAATAATTTTTCTTTGCCTTTAATTTTTTCAATTTGATTACTATGTGTCTTGGCGTGTTTCTCCTTGGGTTTATCCTGCATGGGACTCTCTGAACTTCCTGGACTTAGGTGAATATTTCCTTTCACATATTAGGGAAGTTTCCAACTATAATCTCTTCAATTATTTTCTTGGGTCCTTTCTCTCTCTCTTCTCCTTCTGGGACCCCTATAATGTGCATTTTAGTTGCTTTTAATGTTGTCCCAGAGGACTTTTAGGCTGTCTTCATTTCCTTTCAGTCTTTTTCCTTTATTTTGTTCCATGGTAGCGAATTCCACCATTCTGTCTTTCAGGCCACTTATTCGTTCTTCTGCCTCATTTATTCTGCTATTGATTCCTTCTAGTGTACTTTTCATTTCAGTTATTTTGTTGTTCATCTCTGTTTGTTTGTTCTTTAATTTTTCTAGCTCTTTGTTAAACATTTCTTGCATCTTCTCAATGTTTGCCTCCATTCTTTTTCCAAGGTCCTGGATCATCTTCACTATCATTATTCAGAATTCTTTTTCTGGAAGTTTGCCTATTTCTGCTTCATTTAGTTGTTTATCTGGGCGTTTATCTTGTTCCTTCATCTGGTACATAGTCCTCTGCCTTTTTATTTTGTCTATCTTTCTGTGAATGTGGTATTTGTTCCACAGGCTGCAGGACTGTAGTTCTTCTTGCTTTTGCTGTCTGCCCTCCAGTGGATGAGGCTATCTAAGAGATTTGTGCAAGCTTCTTGATGGGAGGGAGTGGTGGTGGGTAGAGCTGGGTGCTGTTCTGCTGTGCAGAGGTCAGTAAAACTTTAATCCACTTGTCTGCTGATGTGTGGGGCTGTGTTACCTCCCTATTGGTTGTTTGGCCTGAGGTGACTCAGCACTGGAGGTTACAGGCTGTTTGATGGGGCTAATGGCAGGCTCTGGGAGGGCTCATGCCAAGGAGTACTTCCCACAATTTCTGCTGCCAGTGTCCCTGTCCCCACGGTGAGCCACAGCCTTCCCCACCCCCAGCTCTGCAGGAGACCCTCCAACACTAGTTCGTAGGTCTGGTTCTGTCTCCTATGGGGTCACTGCTCCTTCCCCCGGATCCTGATGTGCACACTACTTTGTGTGTGCCCTCCAAGAGTGGAGCCTCTGTTTCCCCCAGTCCTGTCAAAGTCCTGCAATCAAATCCTGCTAGCCTTCAAACTCTGATTTCTGGGAATTCCTCCTCCCATTGCTGGACCCCCAGGTTGGGAAGCCTGATGTGGGGCTCAGAACCTTCACTCCAGTGTGTGGACTTTTGTGGTATAATTGTTCTCCAGTTTGTGAGTCACCCACCCAGTGTTTATGCAATTTGATTTTATTGTGATTGTGACCCTCCAACCCTCTCACTGTGGCTTCTCCTTTGTCTTTGGATGTGAGGTATACTTTTTGTGAGTTCTACTGTCTTTCTGATGATGACTGTTCAGCAGTTAGTTGTGAGTCCAGTGCTCTTGAAAGAGGGATTGGGTGCACATCCTTCTACTCCACTATCTTCTATGCTGTTTTGATTACTGTCACTTTGTAGTATTGTCTGATGTCTGGAAGGTTTATACCTCTAGCTTTGTTCTTTTTCCTCAGGATTGTTTTCATAATTCCTGGTCTTTTATGGTTCCACATAAATTTTAGGATTATTTTTCTAGTTCTGTGAAAAATGTCTTGGGTAATTTAATAGGGGTCACATTAAATCTGTAGATTGCTTTGGGTAGTGTTGTCATTTTAACAATATTAATTCTTCCATTCCAAGAGCATGGGGTATCTTTCCATTTCTTTGAATCATCTTTAATTTCCTTTATCAGTGTTTTATACTTCTCTGCATTTAAGTCTTTCATCTTCTTGGTCACGTTTATTCCTATTTTAGTTTTCTGATGCAATTTTAAAAGAGATTGCTTTTTAAATTTCCCTTTCTGATATTTCATTATTAGTGTAAAGAAATGCAACTGATTTCTGTAGGTTAATTTTGTATCCTGTTAACTTGCTGAATTCGTTTATCAGTTCTAGTAGTTTTTGTATGGAGTCTTTAGGGTTTTCTGTATAGAGTATCATGTCAGCTGCATATAATGATATTTTACCTGTTCCCTCCAATTTGGACAACTTTTATTTCTTTTCTTGTCTAATTCCTGTGGCTAAGACTCCTAATACTATGTTGAATACAAGTCGTGAGAGTGGGCATCCTTGTCTCATTCCAGATTTTAGCAGGAAGGCTTTCAGCTTTTCACCATTGAGTGTTATGTTGGCTGTGGGTTTTTCATAAATAGCCCTTATTATGTTGACAGTTTTTATCCTGAATTGATGTTGAATTTTATCAAATGCTTTTTCTTCATCTATTGAGATGATCATGTGTTTTTTGTCTTCTCTTTTTTGATATGGTGTATCACATTGCTTGATTTGCATATGCTGAACCGTGCTCATGACCCTGGGATGAATCTAACTTGATTGTGGTGTATGATCATTTTTTATGTGTTGTTGGGTTCGGGTTGCTAATTTTCTGAGAATTTTGCATCTATATTCATCAAATATATTGGCCTGTAATTTTCTTTTTTGGTTGTGTCTTTGTATGGTTTTGGTATCAGAGTGCTGGTGGCTTCATAGAATGACTATGATAGTGTTCCCTCTGCTTCAATTTTTAGAATAGTTTGGGAAGGATAGGTATAATTTCTTCTTTGTATGTCTCGTAGGATTCCCCAGTAAAGCTGTATGGTCCTGGGTTTTTGTTTGCAGGGAGTTTTTTTGTTTGTTTGTTATTTTGTTTTGTTTTTATAACAGATTCTATTTCACTTCTAGTGATTAGTCTGTTTAGATTACATGTTTCCTCTTGACTCAGTTTTGACAGGCTGTATGTTTCTAGAAACTTGTCCATTTTTTCTAGGTTGTCCAATTTCTTGGCAAATAATGGTTTGTAGTATTCTCTTTAAAAAAAAAAATTAACTAGTACCCAGAATTTTAAGGCCTACTCCAGACTTATAGAATCTCTTGATATGCTCAGTATAGTTTTGGTATAGTCTAACTATATTCTTGGAATATTTATGGTAAATTATGTTTTAGGATTAGTATGTTACATCTGAAAATTGTTTTCCTGAAGACTGTTCATCCATTTAAGGAGTAAGAGCTTTATTGAGATATAATTATTATTTCAGCCTTTTAAACATATTAGTTGATATATAATTCACATACCATATGATCCCACCATTTAGAACATTGTCATAATTTCTCAAATAAAGTCAGTACCTATTGGCAGTCAACCCCCAGCCTACTTTGCCAAACCCCTACCAACCCTGATAAACTGCTGTATCTATAGATTTGCCTATTCTGGACATTTAACATAATGGAATCATACAAAATATTACTTTTTGTGTCTAACTTCTTCATTAGCATAATGTTTTCAAGGTGCATCTATGCACTAAACATCTAGTAGTACTTCATTTCTTTTTTTGCCTAATAATATCCTATTGTATGTACATGACCACTTTTATTTATTCATTAATCAGTTAATTGACATTTGGGTTCTTTCCACTTTTGAGTTATAATAAGTAATGCTGTTATGATCATTCATGTACAAGTTTTGTTAGAACACCTGTTTTTAATTCTCTTGGGTATATTTCTAGGAGTTGAATCACTGGATCATATGGTAACTCTGTGTTTAACATTTTGGGGGAACTGCCAGACTTTTCTTCACAGTATCTGTATTATTTTACATTCCCATCAGGGATGTAAGAGGGTTCCAGTTTCTCCATATCTCCACCAATACATGTTATTACCAGTCTTTTAAAATTGTAGCCATGCTAGTGGATGTGAAGTGGTATCTTCAGATATAACAATCTTCAGATATAACACAATAATCCTGAGAAAAAATACAGCTGATTATACCAAAAATATATTTCAATGATACCAAGAATATATTGAGAACATTAGCATATTATTGTCACTATATTTACCATTTCCCTGATGGCTGAAAATGTTAAATGTTCTTTCATGTACTTATTTGCCATATATATATATATATATATATATATATATATGTATATATATATATATATATATATATATCTTATCTGAAGAAATGTCCATTGAGATCCTTTGCCCTGGAGGGTGTGATGCTTAGACAAGTAAGTCTGACAGAGGAAGACAAATGCTATATGGTGTCACTAATATGTGGACTCTAAAAAAACTAAAATAAAATATAAAAGAAAGAAACAGACTCACAGACACAGAGAACACAAGTGGTTACCAGTGGGGAGAGGAAAGGGGGAGGGGCAAGATGGGGTAGGGGGTTAAGAGGTACAACTCCTATGTATAAAATTAAGAAGCTACAAGGATATATTGTACAGCACAGGGAATATAGCCAATATTTTATAATAACTCTAAATGGAGCATAATCTATAAAAATTTTGCACCACAATGTTGTATACCTGAAACTAATTTAACATTGTAAATCAACTATACTCCAAAATAAAAAAAAAATCCTTTGCCCAGTTTTTAATTGGCTATTTGTATTGTTATACTTAAGTTTAGGAGTTCTTTTTATGTTCTAGATAATACCCTTATCAGATACATAATTTGCAAAAATTTCCCCCAATCTGTGAGCTGTCTTTTAATACTATTCATAGTATCATTTGAGGCACAAAAGTTTTTAATTTTGATGCTGTCCAATTTATTTATTTTTTCTTTGTTACTTGTGATTTTGGTATCAGATCTAAGACACAATTACTCAATCCAAGTTCATGAAGATTTACACCTAGGTTTTATTCTAAGAGTTTACTAGTTTTAGCTCTTCATTTAGGTCTTTGTTCCATTTTGAGTTCATTTTTGTATATGGTGGTGTGAGGCAGGAGTTCAAATTTATTCTTTTGCATATGGGTATCTAGTTGGCCTAGCACCAATTTAAAACAAAACAAAACAATTCTTTCTCCATTCAATTGCCTTAGCACCCTTGTTGAAAATCAATTGAGTATAAATGTAAACATTTATTTCTAGATTCTGAGTTCAATATAAGTTATCTATATGTTTACCCTTATGCCAATACCACATTGCCTTGGTCACTGTTCTTTTGTAGTAAGTACATTTCCTTTCTGGAAATGTTAGTCTTCTAACTTTCTTATTTACTATCTTATTTACTATCATCTTGGTTATTCTGAAGACATTGACCCCCTTTATAAATTTTAGGACTAGCTTGGAAATTAAAGAGCCACTGGATATTTTGATAGGAATTGTGAAGAACCTGTAATGAATTTATGAAGTATTGCCACCTTAATGATATTGTATTTTCCAGTACCTTAACATATCACACCTTTCTACTTAGTTCTTATATAATTTTTTGGACAATGTTTTATTGCTTGAAGAGTATCAGTTTTGCACCTCTTAATTTTTTTTTTTTTTTTTGCGGTACGCAGGCCTCTCACTGTTGTGGCCTCTCCCGTTGCGGAGCACAAGCTCTGGAGGTGCAGGCTCAGTGGCCATGGCTCACGGGCCTAGCCTCTCCGCAACATGTGGGATCTTCCTGGACCGGGGCATAAACCTGTGTACCCTTCATTGACAGGCAGACTCTCAACCACTGCGCCACCAGGCAAGCCCCTGCACCTCTTAAATTTATTCCTAAGTATTTTATTCTTTCTAGTGATATTGTAAATTGATTTGTATCCTTACTTTTCATTTTGGTTTATTCATTGTTATTATATAGAAATACAAGTGATTTTTGTATATTGACCTTACATCCTGCAACATTGAGGAATTCATTTTTAATCTAATATTGATACTTTTTTTAGTGAATTGTAGAGGATTTTCTACATACAAAATTATGTCAGGGACTTCCCTGGTGGTCCAGTGGTTAAGAATCCACGCTTCCAATGCAGGGAGCACGGGTTTGATCTCCGGTCGGGGAACTAAGATCTCACATGCCACACAGAATGGCCAAAAACAAACAACAAACAAACAAACACAATTATTTCATTTCCCAATAGAGATAGTTTTACTTCTTTCTTTCCATTCTGGATTTTTAAATTTCAGTTTCTTGCCTAATTTCCCTGTCTAGAACCTCCAATATATGGTTTAATAGAAGTGATCAGAGTGGACATCCTTACTTTATTCCTGATCTAAGGGGGAAATTATTTAGTCTTTCATCATTAAATATGATTTAAATTGTAGATTTTTCATAGAGGTCCTTTTAATCACGTTGAGGAAACACTTTTTCACTCTGGCTTTTGAAAATCATGATAGGGTATTGAATCTTCTGAAGTGATTTTTCTACATCTGTTGAGATGATAATACAGTTTTCTTCTTTACGCTGTTGACATGGTGTATTATATTAGTTGATATACAGATGAAAAACCAACTTTGCTTCCTGGATAAAACCCACTTGATTAGGATGTATAATCCTTTTATATAGTGCAAGTTTTTGTCTGTTAATATTTAGTTGAGGATATTGCATGTATATTTAAAAGAGATGTTGGTTTCTCATTTTCTTTTCTGTGACACCCTTTTTCTGATTTTAGTATCAGGGTAGTAGTGACCTCACAAAATGAGTTGAAAAGTGTTTCCTGCATTCTATTTCTTGAAAGAGCTTGTGAAAAATTAGTATTAGTTAATCTTTAAACTTTATATTTTTTTAAATTTACCAGTGAAGCATCTGGGTCAGTGCTTTACATTGTGGATAGGTTTTATATTTCTAGTTCAGTCTCTTTACCTGTTATAGATTTATTCATATGTTCTATGTGTCCTTGTAGAAATTTATCCACATTATTGAAGTTATCTAATTTGTTGACATACAGTTGTGTACAGTATTCCCTTATAATTCATTCCTATTTCTGTAAGCTTAGTACTAATGTCCCCTCTTTCATTCCTGATTTTAGTAATTAGTGTCTTCTCTCATTTTGTTCTTGGTAAGTCTAGAAAGAGATTTGTCAATTTTGTTGAACTTCTTAAGAACAACCTTTTCATTTTGTTGATTTATCCCCCTTTACTATGTTCTATTTTATTCATTTCTTCTCTCATCCTTATTATTTTCTCCAAATCCTAATTTGGATTTAATTTGTTCTATTTTCTTATCAATGATTTCAGGTGGAAGTTTAGGTTATGACTTTTAAGTTATGTTATTTAACTTTTTTTAATGATACAAAATTCACATAACATAAAACTTACAATTTAATATATTTTAAAGTTTATGATTCAGGGGTTTCTTGAAGACACAACCATCTCCACTAATCTATAACATTTTTGTCATCCCCAAAATAAAACCCGTAAAAATAAATTAGTAACATTCTACTCATTTTCCTCTCCCTTCAGCACTTGGCAACCACCACACTGCTTTCTCTCTCTATGGATTTAGCTATTCTGTACACTTCATATAAATGGAATTGTTTGGCTTTGTGTGTCTGGCTTATTTTACTAAATAATAATGTTTTCAAAGTTCACCCATTTTATAGGACAAGCAGTACTTAAATTATTTTTATTGCCAAAAATGTTACATTGTATGTATGTAACTACATTTTATTTATCCATTCATCAGTTGTTGGATATTTGTGTTGTTCCACTTTTTGGCTATGGTGAATGATGCTTCAATAAAAAATCATGTCCAAAATTTGTTCTGAACATGATTTTTATTCTCCTTAGTAATTGCTGGGTCATATGGTAACATGTTTAAATTTTTGAAATGTTTTTCACAGTGGCAGAACCATTTTACATTTGAAAGAGCAATATATAAATGTATCAACTTTACCATGTCCTTGTCAACCCTTATTTTCTTATTTTATTTTAATTTTTGATTTTTATTCCATCTATTATGATTTTCAGTCTTTTTCTTTTTAATACTTATCAGTCATTTATATTCATTTATGAATTGCCTGGTCAGGTTCCTTGTTAAATTTTGATAAGTATTTACCCAATTTTATTGATAAGATGCAATACGTATTCAGGTATTTTTGACTTATTTGACATACAAGATTTTTTAATTGAAGTTTAGTTGATTTACAATATTATATTAGTTTCAACTGTACATAATATTCATTAAATTTTTATAGACTATATTCTATCTTAAATTATTATAAACTATATTCTCTGTATGGTTATATTCTCTGTGCTAAACAATATATCCTTGTAGCTTTTTGTTTTATACATAGTTCTTTTTTTTTAAACATCTTTATTGGAGTATAATTGCTCTACAATGGTGTGTTAGCTCTGCTTTATAAAAAAGTGAATTGGCCATATATATACATATATCCCCATATCTCCTCTTTCTTGCATTTCCCCCCCACCCTCCCTATCCCACCCCTCTAGGTGGTCACAAATCACCGAGCTGATCTCCCTGTTTTATGTGGCTGCTTCCCACTAGCTATCTATTTTACATTTGGTATTGTAAATATGTGCATGCCACTCTCTCACTTTGTCCCAGCTTACCAAACCCCTCCCCATGTCCTCAAGTCCATTCTCTATGTCTGCGTATTTATTCATGTCCTGCACCTAGTTCTTCAGAAACATTTTTTTAAATGCCATATATAGGTGTTAGCATATGGTATTTGTTTTTCTCTCTCTGACTTACTTCACTCTGTATGACAGACTCTAGGTCCATCCACCTCACTACATATAACTCAATTTCGTTTCCATTTATGGCTGAGTAATATTCCATTGTATACATGTGCCACATCTTTATCCATTCATGTGTTGATGGACACTTAGGTTGCTTCCATGTTTTGGTTATTGTAAATAGAGCTGCAATAGACAATGTCATACATGTCTATTTTTGAATTATGGTTTTCTCAGGGTATATGCCTAGTAGTGGCATTGCTCTGTAATATGATAGTTCTATTTCTAGATTTTTAAGGAACCTCTATTCTGTTCTCTGTAGTGGCTGTATCAATTTCCATTCCCACCAACAGTGCAGGAGGGTTCCCTTTTCACCACACCCTCTCTAGCATTTATTGTTTGCAGATTTTTTGAAGATGGCCATTCAGACCGGTGCGAGGTGATACCATACTGTAGTTTTGATTTGAATTTCTCTAATAATTAGTGATGTTGAGCATCCTTTCATGTGTTCATTGGCAATCTGTATATCTTCTTTGGAGAAATGTCTATTTAAGTCTTCTGCCCATTTTTGGATTGGGTTGTTTGTTTTTATGATATTGAGCTGAATGAGCTGCTTGTAAATTTTGGAGATAATCCTTTGTCAGTTGCTTCATTTGCAAATATTTTCTCCCATTCTGAGGGTTGTCTTTCCATCTTACTTATGGTTTCCTTTGCTGTGCAAAAGCTTTTAAGTTTCATTAGGTCCCTTATGTTTATTTTTGTTTTTATTTCCACCTCTCTAGGAGGTGGGTCAAAAAGATCTTGCTGTGATTTATGTCATAGAGTGTTCTGCCTATATTTTACTCTAAGAGTTTTATACAGTCTGGCCTTACATTTAGGTCTTTAATGCATTTTGAGTTTGTTTTTGTGTATGGTGTTAGGGAGTGTTCTAATTTCATTCTTTTAAATGTAGCTGTCCAGTTTTCCAAGCAGCACATATTAAAGAGGCTGTCTTATCTCCATTGTATAGTCTTGCCTCCTTTATCAAAAATAAGGTGACCATATGTGTGTGGGTTTATCTCTGGGCTTTCTATCCTGTTCCATTTATCTATATTTCTGTTTCTGTGCCAGTACCATACTGTCTTGATTACTGTAGTTTTGTAGTATAGTCTGAAGTCTGGGAGCCTGATTCCTCCAGCTCCATTTTTCTTTCTCAAGATTGCTTTGGTTATTTGGGGTCTTTTGTGTTTCCATACAAATTGTGAATTTTTTGTTGTAGTTCTCTGAAAAATTCCATTGCTAGTTTGATAGGGATTGCATTGAATCTGTAGATTTCTTCAGTTAGTATAGTCATTTTCACAATGTTGATTCTTCCAGCCCAAGAACATGGTATTTCTCTCCATCTGTTTGTACCATCTTTCATTTCTTTCATCAGTGTCTTATAGTATTTTGGCATTATATTTTGGCATATTTTAGTATTACAGGTCTTTTTCATCAGTGTCTTATAGTATTTTGGCAAATATTTTGGCATATTTTAGTATTATAGGTCTTTTGTCTCCTTTATAGGTTTATTCCTAGGTATTTTATTCTTTTTGTTGCAATGGTAAATGGGAGAGTTTCCTTAATTTCTCTTTCAGATTTTTCATCATTAGTGTATAGGAATGCCCAAGATTTCTGTGCATTAATTTTGTATCCTGCTACTTTACCAAATTCACTGATTAGCTCTAGTAGTTTTATGGTAGCATCTTTAGGATTCTCTATGTATAATATCATGTCATCTTCAAAGAGTGACAACTTTAATTCACTGTTAAAGTGAAAGTGACAGCTTTACTTTAATGAGAGTTTTAATATAATTCTTCTTTTCTGATTTGGATTCCTTTTATTTATTTTTTGTCTCTGATTCCTGTGGCTAAAACTTCTGAAACTCTGTTTAAATGACAAAGCGAGAGAGAGGCATGGACATATATACACTACCAAACGTAAGGTAGATAGCTAGTGGGAAGCAGCCGCATAGAACAGGCATATCAGCTCAGTGCTTTGTGACCGCCTGGAGGGGTGGGATAGGGAGGGTGGGAGGGAGGAAGACTCAAGAGGGAAGAGATATGGGAACATATGTATATGTACAACTGATTCACTTTGTTATAAAGCAGAAACTAACACACCATTGTAAAGCAATTATATCCCAATAAAGATGTTAAAAAAAATAATAGTGGTGAGAGTGGACAGTCTTTTCTTGTTGCTGATCTTAGAGGAAATGCTTTCAGTTTTTCACAGTTGAGAAGGATATTGGCTGTGGGTTTGTCATATATGGCCTTTATTATGTTGAGGTAGATTCCCTCCCTCTATGACTACTTCCTGGAGAGTTATTATCATAATTAGGTGTTGAATTTTGTCAAAAATCTTTTTATGCATCTATTGAGGTAATCATGTAGTTTTCTGACTTCAATATAGTAATATGGTGTATCACATTTGTAGATTTGCATATACTGAAGAATCCTTGTATTTCTTCGATAAACCCCACTTGGTCATGGTGTATGATCATTTTAACGTGCTGTTGGATTGTTTTTCCTAGTATTTTGTTGAGGATTTTTGCATCTATGTTCATCAGTGATATTGGCCTGTAGTTTTTATTTTTTGTGACATCTTGGTCTGCTTTTGGCATCAGGGTGTTGGTGCATTGCACAATGATTTTGAGAGTGTTCCTCCCTATGCTCTATTTCAGAGGAGTTTGAGAAGGATAGATGTTAGCTCTTTACTAATTGTTAGATAGAATTCACTTGTGAAGCCATTTGTTCTTGGGCTTTTGTTCCTTCCAAGATTTTTAATCACAGTTTCAATTTCAGGGCTTGTGATAGGTCTGTTTATGTTTTCTACTTCCTGTTTCAGGCATGGAAGTTGTGCTTTTCTAAGAATGGGTCCAATTCTTCTAGGTTGTCCATTTTATTGGCATATAGTTGCTTGTATTAATCTCTCAGGATCCTTTGCATTTCTGCAGTGTCAGTTGTTACTTCTCCTTTTTCATTTCAAATTCTGTTGATTTGAGTCTTCTCCCTTTTATTTTTGCTGAGTCTGGCTAACGATTTATCAATTTTATTTATCTTCTCAAAGAACCAGCTTTGAGTTTTATTCATCTTTGCTATTGTTTCCTTCATCTCTTTTTTTTTTTTAACATCTTTATTGGGATATAATTGCTTTACAATGGTGTGTTAGTTTCTGCTTTATAACAAAGTGAATCAGTTATACATATACATATGTTCCCATATCTCTTCCCTCTTGCATCTCCCTCCCTCCCACCCTCCCTATCCCACCCCTCCAGGCTGTCACAAAGCACCGAGCCAATATCCCTGTGCCATGCGGCTGCTTCCCACTAGCTATCTACCTTACTACGTTTGTTAGTGTGTATATGTCCATGACTCTCTGTCGCCCTGTCACAGCTCACCCTTCCCCCTCCCCATAACCTCAAGTCCGTTCTCTAGGAGGCCTGCGTCTTTATTCCTGCCTTACCGCTAGGTTCTTCATGACATTTTTTTTCTTAAATTCCACATATATGTGTTAGCATACGGGATTTGTCTTTTTCTTTCTGACTTACTTCACTCTGTATGACAGTCTCTAGGTCCATCCACCTCATTACAAATAGCTCAATTTCATTTCTTTTTATGGCTGGGTAATATTCCATTGCATATATGTGCCACATCTTCTTTATCCATTCATCCGATGATGGGCACTTAGGTTGTTTCCATCTCCGGGCTATTGTAAATAGAGCTGCAATGAACATTTTGGTACATGACTCTTTTTGAATTTTGGTTTTCACAGGGTATATGCCCAGTAGTGGGATTGCTGGGTCATATGATACTTCTATTTGTAGTTTCTAAAGGAACCTCCATACTGTTCTCCATAGTGGCTGAACCAATTCACATTCCCACCAGCAGTGCAAGAGTGTTCCCTTTTCTCCACACCCTCTCCAGCATTTATTGTTTGTAGATTTTTTGATGATGGCCATTCTGACTGGTGTGAGATGATATCTCATTGTAGTTTTGATTTGCATTTCTCTAATGATTAATGATGTTGAGCATTCGTTCATATGTTTGTTGACAGTCTGTATATCTTCTTTGGAGAAATGTCTATTTAGGTCTTCTGCCCATTTTTGGATTGCGTTGTTTGTTTTTTTGTTATTGAGCTGCATGAGCTGCTTGTAAATTTTGGAAATTAATCCTTTGTCAGTTGCCTCATTTGCAAATATTTTCTCCCATTCTGAGGGTTGTCTTTTGGTCTTGTTTATGGTTTCCTTTGCTGTGCAAAAGCTTTGAAGTTTCATTAGGTCCCATTTGTCTATTTTTGTTTTTATTTCCATTACTCTAGGAGGTGGGTCAGAAAGGATCTTGCTGTGATTTATGTCATAGAGTGTTCTGCCTATGTTTTCCTCTAATCGTTTGATAGTTTCTGGCCTTATATTTAGGTCTTTAATCCATTTTGAGCTTATTTTTGTGTATGGTGTTAGGGAGTGATCTAATCTCATACTTTTACATGTAGCTGTCCAGTTTTCCCAGCACCACTTATTGAAGAGGCTGTCTTTTCTCCACTGTACATTCCTGCCACCTTTATCAAAGATAAGGTGTCCATATGTGCATGGGTTTATCTCTGGGCTTTCTATCCTGTTCCATTGATCTATCTTTCTGTTTTTGTGCCAGTACCATACCGTCTTGATAACTGTAGCTTTGTAGTATAGTCTGAAGTCAGGGAGCCTGATTCCTCCAGTTCCTTTATTCGTTCTCAAGATTGCTTTGGCGATTCAGGGTCTTTTGTGTTTCCATACAAATTGCAAAATTTTTTGTTCTAGTTCTGTGAAAAATGCCAGTGGTAGTTTGATAGGGATTGCATTGAATCTATAGATTGCTTTGGGTAGTAGAGTCATTTTCACAATGTTGATTGTTCCAATCCAAGAACATGGTATATCTCTCCATCTATTTGTATCATCTTTAATTTCTTTCATCAGTGTCTTATAATTTTCTGCATACAGGTCTTTTGTCTCCTTAGGTATGTTTATTCCTAGATATTTTATTCTTTTTGTTGCAGTGGTAAATGGGAGTGTTTTCTTGATTTCACTTTCAGATTTTTCATCATTAGTATATAGGAATGCCAGATTTTTCTGTGCATTAATTTTGTATCCTGCCACTTTACCAAATTCATTGATTAGCTCTAGTAGTTTTTTGGTAGCATCTTTAGGATTCTCTATGTATAGGATCATGTCATCTGCAACCAGTGACAGCTTTACTTCTTCTTTTCTGATTTGGATTCCTTTTATTTCCTTTTCTTCTCTGATTGCTGTGGCTAAAACTTCCAAAACTATGTTGAATAAGAGTGGTGAGAGTGGGCAACCTTGTCTTCTTCCTTATCTCAGTGGAAATGCTTTCAGTTTTTCACCATTGAGGATGATGTTGGCTGTTGGCTTGTCATATATGGCCTTTATTATGTTGAGGAAAGTTCCCTCTATGCCTACTTTCTGCAGAGTTTTTATCATAAATGGGTGTTGAATTTTGTCAAAAGCTTTCTCTGCATCTATTGAGATGATCATATGGTTTTTCTCCTTCAATTTGTTAATATGGTTTATCACATTGATAGATTTGCGTATATTGAGGAATCCTTGCACTCCTGGAATAAACCCCACTTGATCATGGTGTATGATCCTTTTAACGTGCTGTTGGATTCTGTTTGCTAGTATTTTGTTGAGGATTTTTGCATTCCTTCATTTCTTTTTCATTTAATTCTTTCTTTTATTATTGTAGTATAATTGCTTTACAATGGTGAGTTAGTTTCTGCTTTATAACAAAGTGAATCAGTTATACATGTACATATATTCCCATATCTCTTCCCTCTTGCATCTCCCTCCTTCCCACCCTCCCTATCTCACCCTTCCAGGTGTTCACAAAGCACCGAGTTGATCTCCCTGTGCTATGCAGTTGCTTCCCACTAGTTATCTTCCTTACATTTGGTAGTGTATATACGTCCATGCCTCTCTCTCACTTTGTCACAGCATACCCTTCCGCCTCCCCATATCCTCAAGTCCATTCTCTAGTAGGTCTGTGTCTTTATTCCTGTCTTACAGCTAGGTTCTTCATGACATTTTTTTTCTTAAATTCCATATATATATATATATATATATGTATCTGTTAGCATACACTATTTATCTATCTCTTTCTGACTTACTTCACTCTGTATAACAGACTCTAGATCTATCCATCTCATTATAAATAGCTCAATTTCGTTTCTTTTTATGGCTGAGTAATATTCCATTGCATATATGTGCCACATTTTCTTTATCCATTCATCCAATGTTGGACACTTAGGTTGTTTCCATCTCTGGTCTATTGTACATAGAGCTGCAATGAACATTTTGGTACATGACACTTTTTGAATTATGGTTTTCTCAAGGTATATGCTGAGTAGTGGGATTGCAGGGTCATATGGTAGTTCTATTTGTAGTTTTGTAAGGAACCACCATACTGTTCTCCATACTGGCTGTACCAATTCACAATCCCACCAGCACTGCAAGAGTGTTCCCTTTTCTCCACACCCTCTCCAGCATTTATTGTTTCTAGATTTTTTTGACGATAGCCATTCTGACCAGTGTGAGATGATATCTCATTGTAGTTTTGATTTGCATTTCTCTAATGATTAATGATGTTGAGCATTCTTTCATGTTTGTTGCCAGTCTGTATACCTTCTTTGGAGAAATGTCTGTTTAGGTCTTCTGCCCATTTTTGGATTGCGTTGTTTGTTTTTTTGTTATTGAGCTGCATGAGCTGCTTATAAATTTTGGAGATTAATCCTTTGTCAGTTGCTTCATTAGCAAATATTTTCTCCCATTCTGAGGGTTGTCTTTTGGTCTTGTTTATGGTTTCCTTTGCTGTGCAAAAGCTTTGAAGTTTCATTAGGTCCCATTTGTTTATCTTTGTTTTTATTTACATTTCTCTAGGAGGTGGGTCAAAAAGGATCGTGCTGTGATTTATGTCATAGAATATTCTGCCTATGTTTTCCGCTAATAGTTTGATAATTTCTGGCCTTACATTTAGATCTTCAATCCATTTTGAGGTTATTTTTGTGTACAGTGTTAGGGAGTGATCTAATCTCATACTTTTCCATGTACCTGTCCAGTTTTCCTAGCACCACTTTTTGAAGAGGCTGTCCTTTCTCCACTGTATATTCCTGCCTCCTTTATCAAAGATAAGGTGACCATATGTGCATGGGTTTATCTCTGGGCTTTCTATCCTGTTCCATTGATCTATCTTTCTGTTTTTGTGCCAGTACCATACTGTCTTGATTACTGTAGCTTTGTAGTATAGTCTGACGTCAGGGAGCCTGATTCCTCCAGCTCCGTTTTTCGTTCTCAAGATTGCTTTGGTATTCGGGGTCTTTTGTGTTTCATACAAACTGTGAAATTTTTGTTCTAGTTCTGTGAAAAATGCCAGTGGTAGTTTGATAGGGATTGCATTGAATCTGTAGATTGCTTTGGGTAGTCATTTTCACAATGTTGATTCTTCCAATCCAAGAACATGGTATATCTCTCTATCTATTTGTATCATCTTTAATTTCTTTCATCAGTGTCTTTTAATTTTCTGCATACATGTCTTTTGTCTCCTTAGGTATGTTTATTCCTAGATATTTTATTCTGTTTGTTGCAATGGTAAATGTGAGTGTTTTCATGATTTCACTTTCAGATTTTTCATCATTAGTGTATAGGAATGCCAGAGATTTCTGTGCATTAATTTTGTATCCTGCTACTTTACCAGATTCATTGATTAGATCTAGTAGTTTTCTGGTAGCATCTTTAGGATTATCTATGTATAGTATCATGTCATCTGCAAACAGGGACACCTTTACTTCTTCTTTTCTGTTTTGGATTCCTTTTAGTTCCTATTCTTGCCTGGTTGCTGTGACTAAAACTTCCAAAACTATGTTGAATAAGAGTGGTGAGAGTGGGCAACCTTGTCTTTTTCCTGATCTTAGTGGAAATGCTTTCAGTTTTTCACCTTTGAGGATGATGCTGGCTTTGGGTTTGTCATATATGGCCTTTATTATGTGGAGGAAAGTTCCTTTTATACCTACTTTCTGCAGGGTTTTGTCATAAATGGGTGTTGAATTTTGTTGAAAGCTTTCTCTGCATCTATTGACATGATCATATGGTTTTTCTCCTTCAACTTGTTAATATGGTGTGTCACGTTGTTTGATTTGCATATATTGAAGAATCCTTGCATTCCTCTAATAAACCCCACGTGATCATGGTGTATGATCCTTTCAGTGTGCTGTTGGATTCTGTTTGCTAGTATTTTTTGAGGATTTTTTGCATCTATGTTCATCAGTGATATTGGCCTATAAATTTCTTTCTTTGTGACATCCTTGCCTGGTTTTGGTATCAAGGTGATGGTGGCCTCATAGAAGGAATTTGAGAGTGTTCCTCCCTCTGCTTTATTTTGGAAGAGTTTGAGAAGGATAGCTCTTAGCTCTTCTCTAAATGTTTGATAGAATTCACCTGTGAAGCCATCTGGTCCTGGGCATTTGTTTCTTGGAAGATTTTTAATCACAGTTTCAATTTCAGTGCCTGTGATTGGTATGTTCATATTTTGTGTTTCTTCCAGATTCAGTCTTGGCACGTTGTGCATTTCTAAGAATTTGTCCATTTCTTCCAGGTTGTCCATTTTATTGGCATAGAGTTGCTTGTAGCAATCTCTCATGATCTTTTGTATTTCTGCTGTGTCAGTTGTTACTTCTCCTTTTTCATTTCTAATTCTATTGATTTGAGTTTTCTCCCTTTTTTCTAGGTGAATCTGGTAAATGGTTTATTAATTTTGTTTATCTTCTCAAAGAACCAGCTTTTAGTTTTATTGATCTTTGCTATCATTTCCTTCATTTCTTTTTCTTTTATTTCTGATCTGATTTTTATGATTTCTTTCCTTCTGCTAACTTTGGCTATTTTTTGTTCTTCTTTCTCTAATTGCTTTAGGTGCAAGGTTAGGTTGTTTATTTGAGATGTTTCCTGTTCCTTAAGGTAGGATTGTATTGCTATTAACTTCCCTCTTAGAACTGCTTTTGCTGCATCCCATAGGTTTTGGGTTTTTGTGTCTCCATTGTTATTTGTTTCTAGGTATATTTTTATTACCTCTTTGATTTCTTCAGTGATCACTTCATTATTATGTGGTGTATTGTTTAGCCTCCATGTGTTTTTATGTTTTCAGATATTTTCCTGTAATTGATATCTAGTCTCATAGTGTTGTGTTTGGAAAAGTTATTTGATACAATTTCAATTTTCTTAAATTTACCAAAGCTTGATTTGTGGCCCAAAATATAATCTATCCTGGAGAATGTTCCATGAGCACTTGAGAAAAAAGTGTACTGTGTTGTTTTTGGATGGAATGTCCTATAAATATCAATTAAGTGCATCTTGTTTAATGTATCATTTAAAGCTGTGTTTCCTTATTTATTTTCATTTTGGATGATCTGTCCATTGGTGAAACTAGGGTGTTAAAGTCCCCTACTATGAATATGTTACTGTCTATTTCCCTTTTATGGCTGTTAGTATTTGCCTTATGTATTGAGCTGCTCCTGTGTTGGGTGCATAAATCTTTACAATTGTTATATCTTCTTCCTGGATCGATCTATTGATCATTATGTAGTCCTTCTTTGTCTCTTTTAACAATCTTTATTTTAAAGTGTATTTTGTTTGATGTGAGAATTGCTACTCCAGCTTTCTGTTGGTTTCCATTTGCATGGAATATCTTTTTCCATCCCCTTTCTTACAGTCTGTATGTGTCTCTAGGTCCGAAGTGGGTCTCTTGTAGACAGCATATATAAGGGTCTTGTTTTTGTATCCATTCAGCCAATCTGTGTCTTTTGATGGGAGCATTTAGTACATTTACATTTAAGGTAATTATCGGTATGTATGTTCTTATTCCCATTTTCTTAATTGTTTTTGGTTCGTTATTGTAGGTCTTTTCCTCCTCTTGTGTTTCTTGCTTAGAGAAGTTCCTTTAGCATGTGTTGTAAAGCTGGTTTGGTTGTGCTGACTCTCTCAGCTTTTGCTTGTCTGTAAAGGTTTTAATTTCTCCCTCAAATCTGAATGAGATCCTTGCTGGGTAGAGTGGTCTTGGTTGCAGGTTTTTCTCCTTCATCACTTTCAGTATGTCCTGCCAGTCCCTTCTGGCTTGCAGAGTTTCTGCTGAGAGATCAGCTGTTAACCTTATGGGGATTCCCTTGTGTGTTATTTGTTGTTTTTCCCTTGCTGCTTTTAATATGCTTTCTTTGTATTTAATTTTTGACAGTTTGATTAATATGTGTCTTGGCATATTTCTCCTTAGATTTATCCTGTATGGGACACTCTGTGCTTCCTGGACTTGATTAACTATTTCCTTTCCCATATTAGGGAAGTTTTCAACTATAATCTCTTCAAATATTTTCTCAGTCCCTTTCTTCTTCTCTTCTTCTCTGGAACCCCTATAATTTGAATGTTAGTGCGTTTAATGTTGTCCCAAAGGACTCTGAGACTATCCTCAGTTCTTTACATTCTTTTTTCTTTATTCTGCTCTGCAGTAGGTATTTCCACTAATTTATCTTCCAGGTCACTTATCCGTTCTTCTGCCTCAGTTATTCTGCCATTGATCCAGTCTAGAGTATTTTTCATTTCATTTATTGTTTTGTTCATCGTTGTTTGTTTCATCTTTCATTCTTCTAGGTCCTTGTTAAATGTTTCTTGCATTTTCTCTCTTCTATTTCCAAGATTTTCGATCATCTTTACTATCATTATTCTGAATTATTTTTCAGGTAGACTGCCTATTTCCTCTTCATTTGTTAGGTCTGCTCGGATTTTATCTTGCTCCTTCATTTGCTGTGTGTTTTTCTGTCTTCTCATTTTGCTTATCTTACTGTGTTTGGGGTTTCCTTTTTGCAGGCTGCAGGTTCATAGTTCCCGTTGTTTTTGGTGTCTGTCCCCAGTGGCTAATGTTGGTTTAGTGTGTTGTGTAGACTTCCTGGTGGATGGGACTAATGCCTGTGTTCTAGTGGATCAGGCTTTATCTTGTCTTTCTGGTGGGCAGGTCCACGTCTGGTGGTGTGTTTTGGGGTATCTGTGGACTTATTATGATTTTAATCAACTTCTCTGCTAATTGGTGGGGTTGTGTTCCTCTCTTGTTAGTTGTTTGGCATAGGTTGTCAAGCACTGTAGCTTGCTGGTCGTTGAGTGATGCTGGGTGCTGGTGTTGAGATGGAGGTCTCTGGGAGATTTTCACCATTTTATAACATGTGGATCTGGGAGGTCTCTTGTGGACCAGTTTCCTGGAGTTGGCTCTCCCACCTCAGAGGCACAGCACTGACTCCTGGCTGTAGTACCAAGAGCCTTTCATCCACACGGATCAGAATAAAAGGGAGAAAATGTAGAAAGAAAGAATTCATAGAAGAAGAAAGAAAGGAAGAGGGAATGAAGGAAAGAAGGAAAGAAAGAAAGGAGGGAAGCAGGGAGGGAGGGAGCAAGGAAGGAAGTTGGGAAGGAAGGAAAAAAAGAACAAAAGAAAAGATAAAGTAAAATAAAATAAAGTAAGATAAAGTATAATAAGGTTATTAAAATAAAAATAATTATTAAGAAAAAAAATGGATGGAGTGATCCCTAGGACAAATGGTGGAAGCAAAGCTATACAGACAAAATCTCACACAGAAGCATACACATACACACTCACAAAAAGAGGAAAAGGGGAAAAAATCATAAATCTTGCTCTCAAAGTCCACTTCCTCAATTTGGGATGATTCGTTGTCTAAAGGAGGGAAGGAAGGAAAGATAGAAAGAAAGATAGAAACAAGACAAAGTAAAATAAAATAAAGTTATTAAGATAAAAAATAATTTTTAAGAAAAAAATTTAAAAAAAACCAGACGGATAGAACCCTAGGATAAATGGTGGAAGCAAAGCTATACAGAAAAAATCTCACACAGAAGCATACACATTCACACTCTCAAAAAGAGGAAAAGGGGAAAAAAATCATAAATCTTGCTCTCAAAGTCTACGCTCCTCAATTTGGGATGATTCGTTGTGTATTCATGTATTCCACAGATGCAGGTTACATCAAGTTGGTTGCGGAGCTTTAATTCCCTGCTTCTGAAGCTGTTGAGAGACATTTCCCTTTCTCTTCTTTGTTCTCTCAGTTCCCAGGGGCTCAGCTTTGGATTTGGTCCTGCCTCTGCGTGTAGGTCGCCGGAGGGCGTCTGTTCTTCATTCAGACAGGATGGGGTTAAAGGAGCAGCAGATTCGGGGACTCTGGCTCACTCAGGCAGGGGGGAGGGAGGGGTATGGAGTGCGGGGGGAGCCTGTGGCGGCAGAGGCCCGTGTGACATTTCACCAGCCTGAGGCATGCCGTGCGTTCTCCCGTGGAGGTTGTCCCTGGATCCCGGGACCCTGGCAGTTGTAGGCTGCACAGGCTTCCCGGAGGGGAGGTGTGGAGAGTGACCTGTGCTCGCACACAGGTTTCTCAGTGGTGGCAGCAGCAGCCTTAGCGTCTCATGCCCATCTCTGGGGTCCACCCTCTTATCCGTGGCTTGCACCCGTCTCTGGAGCTCCTTTAAGCAGTGCTCTTAATCCTCTCTCCTCGCACAGCAGGAAACAAAGAGGGAAGAAAAAGTCTCTTGCCTCTTCGGCGGGTCCAGACTTTTCTCGGACTCCCACCCTGCTAGCCGTGGTGCAGTAACCCCCCTACAGGCTGTGTTCACGCCGCCAACCCTAGTCCTCTCCCTGTGCTCCGACCGAAGCCCGAGCCTCAGCTCCCAGCTCCGCCCACCCTGGTGGGTGAACAGACAAGCCTCTCGGGCTGGTGAGTGCTGGTCGGCACTGATCCTCTGTGCGAGACTCTCTCCACTTTGCCCTCCGCACCCCTGTTGCTGTGCTCTCTTCCGTGGCTCCAAAGCCTCCCACCTCCACCACCCACAGTCTCCGCCCGCGAAGGGGCTTCCTACTGTGTGGAAACCTTTCCTCCTTCACAGCTCCCTCCCACTGTTGCAGGACCCTTCCCTATTCTTTTGTCTCTGTTTATTCTTTTTTCTTTTGCCCTACCCAGGAACGTGGAGAGTTTCTTGCCTTTTGGGAGGTCTTAGGTCTTCTGCCAGCCTTCAGTAGGTGTTCTGTAGGAGTTGTTCCACGTGTAGATGTGTTTCTGGTGTATCTGTGGGGAGGAGGGTGACCTCCGCATCTTACTCTTCAGCCATCTTCCCCTCCTCTCCCTTCATTTATTTCTTATCTGATCTTTATGATTTCTTTCCTTCTGCTAACTCTAGTATTTTTTTTTTTTTTGGTGGTGTTCTTTTTTTCTAATTGCTTTACGTGTAAGGTTAGGTTATTTACTTGACATTTTTCTTGTTTCTTGTGGTAGGATTGTATTACTAGAAACTTCCCTGTTAGAACTGCCTTTGCTGCCCTCCATAGGATTTGGGTCATCGTGTTTTCATTGTCATTTCTTTCTAGGTATTTTTTGATTTCCTCTTTGATTTCTTCAGTGATCTCTTATTTAGTGCCATATTGTTTACCCTCCATGTGTTTGTGCTTTTTACAATGTTTTTCATGTAATTGACATCAAGTCTCATAGCGTTGTGGGTGGAAAGATACTTGATATTATGTCAATTTTCTAAAATTTACTAATGCTTGATTTATGTCCCAAGATATGATCTATCCTGGAGTATGTTCCATGAGCATTTGAGAAGAAAATGTATTCTGTTGTTTTTGGATGGAACGTCCTATAAATATCAATTAAGTCCGTCTTGTCTAATTTTTCATTTAAAGCTTGTGTCTCCGCATTTATTTCCATTTTGGATGATCTGTCCATTGGTGAAAGTGGGGTGTTAAAGTCCCGTACTATTATTGTGTTACTGTCTATTTCCTCTTTTGTGGCTGTCAGCATTTGCCTTATGTTTTGAGGTGCTCCTGTATTGGGTGTATAAATATTTACAATTGTTATATCTTCTTCTTAGGTTGAACCCTTGATCATTATGTAGTGTCCTTCTTTGTCTCTTGTAATAGTCTTTATTTTAAAGTCTATTTTGTCTGATATGAGAATTGCTACTCCAGATTTCTTTTGATTTCCTTTTGCATGGAATATCTTTTTCCATCCCCTCACTTTCAGTCTGTACGTGTCCCTAGGTCTGAAGTTGGTCTCTTGTAGACAGCATATATACAGGTCTTGTTTTTGTCTCCATTCAGCCAGTCTATGTCTTTTGGTTGGAGCATTTAATCCATTTACATTTAAGGTAATTACTGATATATATGTTCTTATTACCATTTTCTTAATTGTTTGTGTTTGTCTTTGTATGTGTTTTCTTTCTCTTTTGTTTTGGGCATAGAGAAGTTCCTTTATCATTTGTTGTAAATGTGGTTTGGTGGTGCTGTATTCTCTTTACTTTTGCTTGTTTGTGAAGCTTTTTATTTCTACATCGAATCTGAATGAGACCATTGCTGGGTAGAGTAATCTTGGTTGTATATTTTCCGCTTTCTTCACTTTAAATATGTCTTTCTACTCCCTTCTGGATCAGCTGCTAACCTTAAGGACATTTCCTTGTATGTTATTTGTTGTTTTTTCACTTGCTACTTTTAATATTTTTTCTTTATATTTAATTTTTGATGGTTTGATTAATATGTGTCTTGGCCTGTTTTTCCTTGAATTTATCCTGTATGGTACTCTCTGCACTTCCTGTACTTGACTGACTATTTCCTTTCCCGTGTTACTGAAGTTTTCATCTATAATCTCTTCAAATATTTCCTCAGTCCTTTCTTTTTTCCTCTTCTTCCTCTGAGACCCCTATATTCAGAATGTTGGTGCATTTAATGTTGTCCCAGAGGTCTGTGAGACTGTCCTCGATTCTTTTTTCTGCATTCTGCTCTGTGGTTGTTTTTCCACTCTTTTATCTTCCTGGTCACTTATCTGTCCTTCTGCCTCAGTTATTCTGCTATTGATTCCTTCTAGAGATTTTTTTGTTTTTGTTTTTGTGGTATGCAAGCCTCTCGCTGTTGTGGCCTCTCCTGTTGTGGAGCACAGGCTCTGGACGCGCAGGCTCAGCGGCCATGGCTCACAGGCCCAGCCGCTCCGCGGCATGTGGGATCTTCCCAGACCAGGGCATGAACCCATGTCCCCTGCATTGGCAGGCGGACTGTCAACCACTGCGCCACCAGGGAAGCCCTAGAGATTTTTTTATTTCATTTATTTTGTTGTTCATCATTGTTTGTGATCTCCTTAATTCTTCTAGGTCCTTGTTAAATGTTTCTTGTGTTTTCTCCATTCTATTTTCAAGATTTTGGATCATCTTTACTATTATTACTCTCAATTCTTTTTCAGGTAGACTGCCTATTTCCTCTTCATGTGTTTGATCTGGTGGGTTTTTACCTTGCTCCTTCATCTGCTACATATTTCTGTCTTCTCATTTTGTTTAACTTACTGTGCTTGAGGTCTCCTTTTTAAAGGCTGCATGTTCATAGTTCCCATTGTTTTTGGTGTCTGCACCCAGTGGTTAAGTTGGTTCAGTGGCTTTTGTAGACTTCCTTGTGGAAGGGCCTAGTGCCTGTGTTCTGGTGGATGAGGCTGTATCTTCTATTTCTGGTGGGCAGGGCCGCATCCAGTGGTGTATTTTGGGGTGTCTGTGAACTTAGTATGATTTTAGGTAGCCTCTTTGCTAATAGGTGGGGTTGTGTTCCTGTCTTGCTAGTTGTGTGGCATGGGGCACCCAGGACTGGGGTTTGCTGGTCTTTGGGTGGAGTTGGGTCTTAGCATTGAGATGGAGATCTCTGGGAGAGCTCTCACCGATTGATGTTATGAGGGCTGGGAGGTCTCTTGTGGTCCAATGTCCTGAACATGGCTTTCCCACCTCAGAGGCCCATGCCTGTCCCCAGGCCAGAGCACCAAGATTCTGTCAGTCACACAGATCAGGAGAAAAGTGAGAAAAAATAAAAAAAAATAAATAAGTAAAAAAATATTATTATAATAATAATAAAAAAAGAAGGAAGAGAGCATTCAAACCAATAAACAAATATACTAATGATAACAATCACTAAACACTAAGCTAAAATAAACATAAAAAATCAGAAACAAATAAGTCACAGACAGAAAACCCCAAGGCTACAGTTGCTCCCAAAATCTACCGCCATAATTTTGGGATGATTCTTTGTCTATTCAGGTGTTCCCCAGATGAAGGGTACATCAAGTTGTTTGTGGGTATTTAATCTGCTGCTTCTCAGTTTGCAGGGAGACATTTTCCTTTCTCTTCCTTGTTCACACAACCCCTGGGGATCAGCTTTGATTTTGGTCCCACCTCTTCATGTAAGTTGTCCTCAGGCATCTGTTCTTCATCCAGAGAGGTGGGGGTTAAAAATTTGGCTGATTAAGTGGCTCTGCTCATTCAGGCCTGGGGAAAAGAGGGGTACTGTAGTTATAACTGGAATGTAGGGTGAGCTTTCAGCAGCAGAGGCGAGACTTTGCAACAGCCTGGGGTGTGCTGTGTGTTCTCCTGGGGAAGGTGTCCCTGGATCACCGGACCCTGGCAGTGGCAGGTGGCACAGACTCTCAGGGAGTGGTGTGTAGATAGTGACCTGTGGTTGCACACAGGCTTCTTGGTGGCTGCAGCAGCAGCCTTGGCGTTTCATGCCATCTCTGGGCTCCGAGCTAATAGCCGTGGCTCACGACCATCACTGAAGCTCGTTTAGGCGGTGCTCTGAATCCCCTCTCCTCATGCAGCCCAAAACAATGGTCTCTTGCCTCTTAGGCAGGTCCAGAATTTTTCCTGGACTCCCTCCTGGCTAGCTATGGTACACTAACCCCTTCAGGCTGTGTTCACACAGCAAACACCAGTTCTCTCCTTGCAATCTGACCTCCGAAGCCCGAGCCCCAGCTCCCAGCCCCATCCACTCTGGCGGGTGAGCAGGCAAGCCTCTCAGGCTGGTGAGTGCTGGTCAGCACCAATCATCTGCGTGGGAATCTCTCTGCTTTGCCCTCTGCACCCCTATTGCTGCACTCTCCTCCATGGCTCTGAAGCTTCCCACCCCCCATCTCCACCAGTGAAGGGGCATCCTAGTGTGTGGAAACTTTTCGTCCTACAGAGCCCCCTCCCAGAGGTTCACTTCCTGTCCCTATTCTTTTTTCTCTTGCCCTACCCAGGTACATGGGGATTTTCTTGCCTTTTGGGAAGTCTGAGGTCTTCTACCAGCTTTCAGTTGGTGTTCTGTAGGAGTTGTTCCACATGTAGATGTAATTTTGATGTATTTGTGGAGAAGGTGATCTCCACATCTTACTCCTCCACCATCTTGAAGGTCTCCCCGTGTTTAGTATATTTTTATATTTTCTATTTCTTTGTTGAAATTCTCACTGTGTTCCTCTATTCTTCTCCCACATTTGGTCAGCCTTTTTATGACCATTATTTTTTTCTAATTGAAATATAGTTGACTTACCTCTCAGGTGTACAGCAAAGTGATTCATATATACATATATATATTTCATATATACATATATATATTTCAGATTCTTTTCCATTGTAGGTTATTACAAGGTATTGAATACAGTTCATTCTCTGTGTTATGCAGTAGGTCCTTGTTGTTTATTTTATATATAGTGGTGTGTATCTGTTAGTTCCAAATTCCTAATTTATCCCTCCCCCACCCCTTTTCCCCTTTGGTAACCAGAGGTTTGTTTTCTATGCCTTTGAGGCTATTTTTGTTTTGCAAATAAGTTCATTTTCATCATATTTTTAGATCCCACATGTAAGTTATATTGTATGATGCCTGTCTTTTTCTGTCTGACTCACTTAGTATGATAATATCTAGGTCCATCCATGTTGCTGCAAATGGCAGTATTTCATTCTTTTTAATGGCTGAGTTTTATATATATATATATATATATATATCACATCTTCTTTATCCATTCTATTTTTGATTGACATTTGGATTGTTTCCATGTATTGGCTATTGTAAAGAGTGTTGCAATGTTCATTCAAGGTGCATGTAAACTTTCAAACCATCTTTTTCTCCAGATATATGCCCAAGAATCAGACTGCTGGATTATATCGTAGCTCTATTTTTAGTCTTTTTAAGGAATATCTGTACTTTTTTTCCATAGTGCCTGTACCAATTTACATTCCCACCAACATTGGGAGGGATTCCTTCTCTCCACACGCTTCCAGCATTTATTATTTGTAGACATTTTGATGATGGCTATTCATACTGGTGTGAGGTGATATCTTATTGTGGCTTTGATTTGCATTTCTGTAATAATTAACAATGTTGAGCATCTTTTCTTTTCATGTGCCTGTTAACCATGTGGATGTCTTCTTTGGAGGAATGTATTTTAATTATTTTCTTTCCATTACTTTTAATTCTTTATCAAGTAGATTGTTTATCTCCATTTTGTTTAGTTCTTTTTCTGATTTTTTTCTTGTTTTTTTCTCAATCAAAACATATTCCTATGCCTCCTTATTTTGCCTACTTCTCTGTTTTTGTTTCTATGTACTAGGTAAATTAGTAACCTCTCTTGGTCTTGAACGTGTGGCCTTATGTAGATGTTTTGTGAACCCAAAGACACATACCAAGACACATTATAATTGTGTTCAGAAGCACAATTATTCCTGACCACTAGAGCCAGACACTCAAAGTGTATTCCTTATGTGTGCTGCATGCCCCCTCCTGTTATTTCAGGGCTTTGACTGCTGGTGGGTGGAACTCTCCTCCGGCCCAGCTGTGGAATCTGGCTGCAACTACTGCAGCATG
Source organism: Globicephala melas (assembly GCF_963455315.2). NCBI lineage: Eukaryota > Metazoa > Chordata > Mammalia > Artiodactyla > Delphinidae > Globicephala > Globicephala melas. Next base: position 61,756,549 of record NC_083335.1, read on the forward strand.
CTGGTGAGTTGGTTTATTGGCTAGCCAGCTGTCAGGACTGGCTGAGGTGTAGGGGTGGGCTTTCAGTGAGGCATGCCCACTGGTGCTAAACGGTTAGAGGGAGAGTTATAAAATAGCACACACCAACACTGGCATTAATAAAGTAGCCTGAGGTTTCAAAAATGGCTTCCACCAGTGTTTCAGTCCCTGGGGAGCATTCCATCTCATTCCTGCCTCTCTGGCAGACACTTCAAGTTTGGTAAGTGGATCCCCTTCACCTGTAGTCTATGCACTTTTGAAACTAGTGTTTTTGCACTGTTTTCTGGGTTGAGTCAGTGTGCAAGCCCTTTAAGAGTGTGTTTTCTGTTCCCTGCAGTTCTATAATTTTGCTCATTGTATTTCTTGTTGATTTTCAAAGCCAGGTGTTTTGAGGGTTCGTCTCTTTTGTGCAGAATCTAAGGTTTGTGGTGCATGATGTGGTGCTCAAATCTTTAGTTCCTCAGGGTAAAAATCTCTACCTTTGTGATCCCTCTTGACTGTTGATCACTGTGACTGGGATTTTTTTTTTCCCCTTGACAAGACCATATCTCTTCCTCTCCTCTCTGTATCAATACTGTCTTTTTACCCTTTGTTGTGGATGTTCTGTTGCTCTGTTCATCCAGTTTTCAGGTCCCTTTCAGTGGGACTTATCCCATATGTAGTTGCAGATTTGTTGTGTCTGTGGAAAGAGGTGAGTTCAGGATCGTCGTATGCTATCATCTTGATTCCTCCTCCTTATCGGTTTTTAATCATTCATCTGTTCAACAATTAATTTTTTTTTTTTTTTGCAATATGGGGCCTCGCACTGTTGTGGCCTCTCCCGTTGCGGAGCACAGGCTCCGGACTCGCAGGCTCAGTGGCCATGGCTCATGGGCCCAGCAGCTCCGCAGCATGTGAGATCTTCCCGGACCGGGGCACGAACCCGTGTCCCCTGCATCGGCAGGCAGACTCTCAACCACTGCGCCACCAGGGAAGCCCAACAATTAATTTTTGAGTAGTTTACTATGCTCTTGGCCCTTTATTGAACGCTGGAGATATGACCTAGATGTGAATCTAAGTAAGCATGACCACTGCCTCATAAAGGTTATATGTAGAATCTCATATTGCTGTATTTGAGGGGAGCAATGTAGGGTAGAAAACAGGCATTGATATAAAACCCTTTACTACTCGAATTATCACTTACTTTGCATTCCCTGGGATAGCAGAAACATTCAATTTAGTTGTTTATAATGCAAGCATCATCTTTTAAAAAAGTACTTTATCTAGACCTGAAATAGGCTTAAGATGAGTTGTTGAATACAATGACCAATATTCAGTTTCCCATAATTGAAGAGCAAAAGTCTAAAATAACATCTCCTTATGTCTGTGTCATTTTTAGTGTTTCCATACTGTGGAAATGACCTGAGACTCAGTGATTATTCATAATAGAACAAATGTCACATCAGCTTTGAACATTTAATAAAACAAGGCAGTTTCAATCTCTCTCAAAATGTTGTTTTCATTGATTCCATTTGCAGTAAACATTACCCTACTCTCAGCAGGGAGCTCTCATTAAATCCTGAGACTGCATTGTTCTGAGAAAAACTTGTCAGCAATCATTAACCCAACCCTCTGTGTTCTGTGCAGCCTCAAATGGTGACCTTCCCTGTCTTGTCAAAACATTTCAAAGACTCTAGCTCTTTGTTCACTAACATTCCAGTCATCCAGGTGCACAGGATCATGAGTGGTAAAATTACTTTCATTTAGCCTTTTTATCCCCACACATTTTAGAATCTAGTGGATGATCTTCGCCACCTCCCAAATCAATATATTTTCTATAGAATAGTCATGGATGTTCTGGTTGGAGTGGTGGCTAGGAGCATTTCTTGACTTACTTGTAATTTTAAAATTGCTCACTTTATGATTAGATCATGACAAAACTCTAGTTTTCTTTGATTTCTTGAGATTTTGGGAAATGAGTAGATTTTTTGTTGTTATTTTACAAGGTGCTGGCATGGAGGAATTGCTTTCAGAGGAAATAAAAAATAAACTTAGTTAATTTTTTCCTGTTATGTTCATATGAAACAGCAATTATCCTGGAAAGAAAATTACCTTTAGCATTTGTAAAACATCTGGATGACTCACTGTGTAATTGAAGCATTTCTCCCTCCCACTCACACACGTGCTAGCATATTCATACAAACATACATGAGTACAGAAACTTAATATTGGAGAAAATCAGAAATTGACTATAGAGCTCTCCATTCACCAAGAATTGACTTTGCTTTCCCTCAGAAATGGCACATTCTTGAAGAAAAGAGCACAAAGTCCATTAAATCTAATAGAATATACTATATCCAAACTGTTGAAAATTGTTTGGGAAGCTGGAAGTCAGATTGCTACTAGGAAGCATGATAGTTGCTCAAGAGGTTTTTGATTAATGTGTCAGTTATAAAGATAAAATATTTGGTTGAAATAGAACAAAATGATATCAGCCACATGGTCTTTCAGAATGGCCATAGGCTGCGAATAAAAAGGCTTGGTTTCTCATCTCAGTTTTTCCATTTATTAACTAGGTGACATTTTACAAGACACAGTACTTTGTACATCATAGGTACTGAAGTATGACACAGAAGGAAAAAAGGTGGTCTATGGTTATGTTGTCTCATTTCGCTTAAAACCTTACAGAAGATTCACGTCCAAACACCATCAGCTGTAATATAATTGCTGTAAACAAAGGTAATAATAAAGTGTTCAAAATGTCCAAAAGCAAAGAGAGATTTATTTATCCTTAAGAGATAAGGAAAGACTTTAAAGTAGACATAACACTAAAGTGGACCTTGCAGGAAATGTAGAATTTTGCCAGGGGGAAAAATAGTGAAAAATGTGCAAAAACACGGTAATTTGAAAAAGCATGGGATATTTGGGCAACACGAACAGTTTCTCCATCATTTTTTTCTGACTAACTATTTGCTTGAGAGCAATAAAGACAGTTTTTAGTTAAGGTTCCTTTTTGGAAATAATTCCTTAAGCCCAGCTAAGGTAACCCCAGCTCCATTGTAAAAAAAATGCTGTGTGTGGCAACGCATGCGTTGTAAAAAATTTAAAAAAAAACAAAAACAAAAGACAACTGATGATTGCAGTTGTGATTATTAGGGATTCAGTAGAAGCAGGTTCTCTCAAGTGAAGGAACCCCTTCCCTGGACTGGCCATGTGACATCAATTTGGATTCTTATCTGAAGTTTCATAAGCACATTTTTTTTTGCTGTGTCAAACATCATTATCTACTCTCTACTTCTCTACATTTTGCTTCAGAATCCCATCCACGGGTACCTGACATATCTTTTAGCCAATGCAAGATGTGCTGCATATAGCATGATGAAGGCAACATAACACCTACATTCTGAGACAACACAGTTTTTTTTTAAATAAAAGGTTTTATTGGGAACAAATAAGGTAATTTTAATTACTTTGTGAACAGCCGTAATTATTCAAGCAGCTCCTCTCCTGACCATACCTTCCACACATAGTTTTGACAATACTAGAGCTCAGTATCACTCACATTTTATTTCTAAACACAACTAAAGACCATAAAGTGAAGCATCAATGGTATTTCATAGTCCTAATGATATATTGGCACAGACTCCAAAATCAAGGACTGCTTGAATTTCTCCTTTATGTTGGAGAATTCTACATTATAGAAGTCTATTTCTAGATAATGAGACCTGTAGCCTCAAAGAGCATTATATAAGGTGTTGGAACTACTTGTGGTCCTTTATTTTTTTTCTTAAACTGGAACGGTCATAAGTATTTGAATTGTAGGAAATAGGATGATTGTTATAATGCATTTTAATGTATCCTCAAATTAACCTTATAAACACTGGATCTATTCAAGATGCAAGATGTCAGCACTTAACAGTATTAGTTGTGAACTTAATTCACAGGCCATTATTTAACTTCCTCTTTGGTCTCCAGGAGTTATTGTATTCTATAACTGAACTATTGTGAAAAACCACTTAATCTCCCTGAGACTCAGTTTCTTCATCAAAAACATGGAGAAAATAATTCCCACCTTTCAAACCTGTTTAAGAAAAAATAAGATCACATAAATGAAATGTCCAGCATAGAGACTGGCACATAATTACATGGTTAATTAATGATAGCTATCTAAAAGAGATGAACGGGACTTTCAACAGCTATGTGTTATTTGGGTAAAAAGTATGCCTGGCTAACCCTACTCCTATTTCAGTAACTTATATCCATGGAAACTCATCAAAAACAGAACACTGACTCATAGGGCCTCCTAGCTTATGTAACAGGGCCTTCTACTATAGAAGATAAGTCAAAGTTGCTGGTTACATAGAGCTCTCAGGAAGGATTTTAATGTTTTTCTGTATCTTTGCATATGACATTTCCATTTATATCTATCCTGGAAATGTTAGAAAGGCAAATAAGAACTAAATTGAAAGAAATACTCAAAGTGTTTACTGATAGATTTCACTTACCTGCTGTGCAACATAACCAGCTATAATACAAAGGTTCTATGTAATTCTTTTTATGACACTTCTTCACATGACCTTATTTTAACTTTTCAAAAGGTTGTAAGTGAAAATGGCATCAGGTCATATTTTTAATCACCAGCACTTTACCTCAATTACAGCCTAATCATACTGTTTTGACTGATAAGGAAGAACCAGCTTTAATTGTTGAAAAGTCTGAATTATTAACTATTATATCTATTTAGTCAACAAATACTTATTAACCATCTATTATTTATTACGTAAAGGACAAAGGTGAAAAGGTGACAATCCTTGTCCTCCAGGATATACATTATCTTAGGACAATTCAGGAAAGCTCCCAAGTATAGATAATATAAAGATTATAGCTATAAAGGCATGGCCATTCAAATAATTACAGAAGGTCCAGAAGAGGGAGACGTCATAGCAGGTACAAGAAGAGACAACCAAGACAAATGATTGACCTAATGTGCCAGTGTAAAGCTTGAACTCGTGCTAAAATCAAATATATTTCTACCACCACCCAACTTCAACATACATAATTTTTGCTCTTCTACTAACTAGAAATCGTTAGAATAGTTATGGAAACTCTTCTTTTTTGACATAAAGTAGAATTTCATCATGAGTGTAGCTCCTTCCTAAAAAACCTTCATACTATTTTTCTTTCAATACCAATGGTTCTCAACCTAACTGTACATTTGATTAACCCAGGAAACTTTAAAAAAAATACCAATCCCTAGAGCTCAATTCCAGATCAATTAAATTAGAATCTACTTGATAATGACTTATCCCAGCATATTATAAGTATATTCTTTTATTCAGCATGTAAGAGTTGTCACAGACCTCCATAAAGTGACAATTATTTTGATAGATACTGAATTGTTCATTATGGCAACATTTATGATTTTGAACCTGATTTTAATTCGATACATGATTGATAAATGTGTCAGGTTTTGCATCATACAAGTTTGGTTTGCTGTATAAGATAATTTGTCTGCTCAGCTTCGGCCATGATCTTCATTCACAGAGTCAGGTAGACATCTGGTCATGTCCTTATGCAAGTATCAGTATCCCTTTGTTATTAAACCCTTGAGATTACATAAATTGGCTTTATAGGAAGGGAGACATGGACTTCCTGGTTTCTCTATCAGTTAAAATCTTTGTGTGTGTCCCACATCATCAGGGTGTTCGCAAATTTTCCTCATTCTTGCAAATAAGTACAGTAAATTTCAGGCATCACATATTCATACATAAAGTGGAACAATAGAAAACGGACCATCTCTTCCTTCTAAGAAATCATTCTCCTTCTAAGAAATCTCCTATCCCAGACAGTGTCTTAGTTCTTATTAGCTAGAATAGTCTGATATGATACTCCCTAAGCAAATCACTGTAGAGAGAATGAAATTACCAGGATTGGCTTATATTAATCAAAATTCAGTTATTGAGTCTGGGCACTGGACCACTCATAAAAATTCAGAACCACACATGGTTCAAAACTAAAATTCTCTTAACAAGTAATAAGAGAGTAATTGTTGTTGGATAGGCAGACGAAAGTGTCTGCCACAGAATTATAGTATCTAAATTAACCAAGTGGTAAATCCAAGAGAGAACAAATAGCTAGTAATATCTCAAAAAAGTCCAAGCCCCAGAGCCTGCAGATAAAAGCAAGTAACATAAGGGCCTCATTTTACTGGACTGAGATTTTTGTCTGGGCTTTAGTACTCGAAATAAAGATCAGTAAGTAATCTAGGGCAGTCATGTGAGGATGAAGTTGATGTCCAAGAATATTGTTCAGAGAAGTCATGATAAACTTCAGGCATGTACATTGAAGATTATTTCACATCCCTCTCACTAGAAAGAGAAATATAGCTCTTGAGCACCTCCAGAACTCACAAAGAAAAGATGCACAACAAGCCTTCTTTCCCAGCAGACAGGAAGGCAACTAATTGCACCTTTGCATTTCTGTAAGTCAGTCAGTAGTATTTATGGGTTCCTCGACATTGTGTTGATTAGCCCACTCTTTCCTGCTATCAGCTCTCTCCTGGTGCCCCACACCCTACTCAACTGATTCTACTTCTTTCTCCTCTTTTGGCCTCCTTGTATGGGCTGAAGAAAGCAAATGGTATAATACTATCCTTTCCTCAATGGGAAAATCTGCTTTCAGGAATTTTTAGTAGTCATTTAATATGGAAGTTGGAGGTTTTCTGCAAGTCAAAATTAGATGATGAAAGTCTTCATATAAAAAGTTTAAAACAGCTGTCATGTCTCATATGAATAACTAAGAATTGAGAAATTAAAAACCTAGATGATTTCACCTACCTGATAATTAAATATCATATAGAAATTATCCGAATAATTAAAAGTGATAAATATGTATCCTAGAGTTAAGATTATTATCTAGATTTTCTTCCTACCTAATTGAGGCCCTTTTATGAAATATTTCTAATACAAGGACTCTACATGTAAGAACAATCTAGTTGTTATGAGAATTTCCCTTATTCTGAACCAACTTACTTTGTATATTTTTGCTCTTTGTCAAAGTTTTGCTGTCTGCAACAACATATCTAAAGTAATCTCTGTTTCCCAGAACAAAAACTTCAAATACTGAATAATCTTTCCTGGCAAAAATAATTAAATATGTAGATAAACAAATAAATAAAAAACTGTCTTTGCACATGATTTCTTAGGTTCAGATCTCAAGCTAATGAAAAACTTTTTTCTTCTAAATTCTAATAACACTTACTTTGAAAAAAAGATATCTTTGGCAGCTTTAGGATTGGATGCTTTGTCTCCTCATCCACAGTGTAAGCCAGTTGAAGAACCTGAGATAATTTGACCGCTTATGGTATCTCCTATAAGTTGAAGGGGGCTTCAACCTTGTTTCTAAGGTGAGTTAATATGTGAAAAAAGTGAATTCCACAGAACCTCTGTAAAAACAAAGGGCAAGCTGCAAGAATTCACATTTTATTCCAAGACAATTTATGTTTCATAATAAAAAGTAAATATCAGAATTTTAAAATAACATCTACCTCAGTATATCTCAGTATCCATCTCTTAACTGAACGGACTGTCTTTTACTTAATGGTAACAGTGGGATGGAGAAACCAAAATTCATAAGAAGCACTTTGAGAATTTATTGTGTCACATCAGACCATGTAATGTATTAGTACATATTATGATTCTTAAAATTCATTCAGAATTTACTAAAATCAACAATTATAGATAGTATCAAAGCATTCTAGTTTGTGAACCATGTTCTGGTTCCCATTCTATCACTAACTTCCTGTAGTACTCTAACCAACTCAACATTTCTCCCTTCAGTGTTCTCATCTGGGAACTGGAGATGTGCTGACTGTAAGACAGTGAGCCATGTTCCCTCCCACTTCTACCTCAGAGTTTGATGTTGCATATATATTAATACACATAGTGGGTCCAACATGCTCGCTGTTAAAAATAGACTTGGGTAAGTATATTTTCTTTGAATAAAAATTCCATATAACAAAAACTTTCTGCTTTCTCTGCATCACTTTCTCAATTAAGGCTAAAATAAGAAAGGAGAAAAATATAAAATGAAAAACAGACCAAATAAAATGTATGCATTTTCCCCCATATCTACTAGAATGTTCTGGTAAGCAGTGCTTCTGATATATCACAAGGAATATCAGGGAAAAGAGGGAATGGGAGAGATAGTATGCAAACTACAGAATGTCCTCATCCTTAGAGAAGGATAGATATAACAGAAACAAAAAATATTGTTTAGTTCAGTCTCCTCATTTCACATGAGAAGATTCTGAAGGTCAGAGAGATAAAGTATTTTCCCCAAGACAACACAATTAGTTAATGTGAGAGCTGGAACTAAAACCCCAAATCGCCCTATGGCCAGTCCACTAACCTTCACACTAGTGTTTCTACACCTCAGTGACACACATGTGTGTTGTGATCAGCTAGCCGTAAGCTGTGTCACCAGGAATTTTCTAACAATTATAAAGTCCAAATGCTACCAATAATTTACTTATTTTATACATATATAGCAATGATTCAGCGTTTTCCAAATCATATCACTCTTAAACCCCTTTTATGTACTATACATTCTTGAGTGAGAGAAAAATGGCTGAGATTAGAGAAAGCAAAAAAGAAATTACATGCAGCTCTGGCCATTTCTGGAAGCATGTCACAACTGTGGAGGTTATATTTCATGTTTATTGAGGTAGAAAAATTTTGAGGGTCATAGCCCTAAAATAGTATGACATTGTTTGGGAGGGAAAATGTTGAGAAACTTGTGATTTTTGTAAACAGTGGTAAATAAAAGTCTCCTTATTCATTTATAAGTCAGAGCCAAATAAGGTTAGAGCAGAAAGAAAGAGATAGAAATTATCTAATATAATCCAAATATCCCCATTTATTGATGGGGAAAGTTGGGGCATTATGGGACAAAATGAATTTACCAAGATACCAGAGCTCATTAGTGATTGATCTGGAAATAGAGCCCAGTATAAAATAACTGATGATAGCCAAGAGGGAGACAAATTGAGGTATAGTATGAAGCTAATCTATATTTTCTAACTAATTGGGCTTCCATAAATGATAACTTTTACCATTTTGTCATGTTTTAGCCTTACTCTTCCTACAAACAATCCAGGGATACTTACCTGGTGGAGGAAAGATAAAGGTGAATTTCAGGCTAAGGGTGCCAGAACAAAACAAACTCATAGTTGCTTTGTAGACATTTAATTTTCCAGCAAGAATAACAGTAGAATAGCAGTGGAATATAGATAATGGACAAAATTTGGAGCCTCAAACACCTGGGGGTTACTCCCAAGCCTAGAATGGAAGATGCTGAGTTTTTTCCTCTTACACTATGGGCTGAGAGGGTGAGCCATCCAGTGTGAAGAACTGTCTGCACACCAGCACACAGGATGTGATGTTGGTCACAAATATTCAATGTCTTCTGCACTGTCACAGGGAAAACAAAGTTAAGAAATTCAGGGCATGCTAGCCCAGAATTTCTTAAAACAACAGTTGATCTATTATAAGGATTAAGAATATATAAAGAAAAATATTAGAGTACAGACTGAAAAATAATCTCAAGATCTGACTGGGTTTTGGAAGTCCCAGTCACAGCAATCAGAGAAGAAAAAAAATAAAGAAATGCAAATTGGAAAAGAAGTAAAACTGTCACTGATATCATGCATAAAAAATTGTAAAGATGCTACCAGAAAACTACTAGATCTCATCAGTGAATTTGGTTGCAGGATACAAAATTAATACACAGAGCTCTGCTGCATTTCTATACATGAACAACAAAAGATCAGAAAGAAAAATTGAGGAAACAATCCCATTAACCATTATATCAAAAAGAATAAAACACGTAGGAATAAACTTACCTAAGGAAGAATAAAACCTGTACTATGGAAACTATAAGACGTTGATGAAAGAAATCAAAGATGGCACAAACAAGTGGAGAGAAATACCATGTTCTTGGATTGGAAGAATCTATAATATCAAAATGACTATGCTACCCAAAGCAATCTACAGACACAATGCAATCCCTATCAAATTACCAATGGCAGTTTTCACAGAACTAGGACAAAAAATCTTAAAATTTGTATGGAGACACCAAAGACCATGAATACCCAAAGCAATCTTGAAAAAGAAAAATGGAGCTGGAGGAATCAGACTCCCTGACTTCAGACTATACTACAAAGCTATAGTCATCAAAACAGTGTGATACGGGTACAAAAACAGAAATAGAAATATAGATCAACGGAACAGGATAGAAAGCCCAGAAATAAACTCACACACCTATGGTCAATTAATCTATGAAAAAGGAGGCAACACAATACAATGGAGGAAAAACAGTCTCTTCAATAAATGGTGCTACATGTAAAAAATGAAATTAGAATATTATTTAATACCATACACAAATATAAACTCAAAATGGATTAAAGACGTAAATGTAAGAATGGATACAATAAATCTCTTAGAGAAAAACATAGGTAGAACACACTTTGACATAAATAGTAGCAAGATCTTTTGCAATCCATCTCCTACAGCAATGTAAATAAAAATAAACAAATGGGACCTAATTAAATTCAAAAGCATTTGCACAGCAAAGTAAGACTAAATGAAAGACATACACTAAAAGGAAAGACAACCCACAGAATGGGAGAAAATATTTCTAAATGATGAGACTGACAGCAGATTAGTCTCAAAAATATACAAACAGTTCATGTGCCTCAATATCAAAATAACAAACAACCCAATAAAAAAATGAGCCAAAGACTTAAATAGACATTTCTACAAAGAAGACATACAGATGGTCAAGAGGCACATGAATATATGCTCAACATCACTAATTATTAGAGAAATGCAAATCAAAACTACAATAAGATGCCACCTCACACTGTCAGAATGGCTGTCATCAAAAAACCTACAAAAAATAAATGCTGGAAAGGGTGTGGAGAAAAGGGAACCCTCTTGCACTGTTGGTGGGAAAGTAAATTGATACAGATGCTATGGAGAACAGTATGGAGGTTCCTTAAAAAACTAAAATAGAATTACCATATAACCCAGAAATATACTGGGCATATACCCTACTGGGTATATACCCTAAGAAAACCATAATTAAAAAAGACACATGCACCCAATGTTCATTGCAGCACTACTAACAATAGCCAGGTCATGGACACAACCTAAATGTCCATCAAAAGATGAATGGATAAGGAAGATGTGTTACATATATACAATGGAATATTACTCAGCCATAAAAAGGAATAAAATTGGGTCATTTGTAGAGACGTGGATGGACCTAGAGACTGTCATAAGAGTGAAGTAGTCAGAAAGAGAAAAACAAAAATATTGTATATTAACATGTATACATGGAATCTAGAAAAATGGTACAGATACACCTGTTTGCAAGGCAGAAATACAGATACAGACATAGAGAACAAATGTATGGACACCAAGGAGGGAAAGAGGGTGTGGGATGAATTGAGAGATTGGGATTGACATATATACACTAATATGTATGAAATAGATAACTAATGAGAACCTGCTGTATAGCACAGGGAACTCTACTGAATGCTCTGTGGTGACCTAAATGGGAAGAAAATCAAAAAAGAGAGGGATATATGTATACATATAGCTGATTTACTTCACTGTACAGGAGAAACTAACACAACATTGTAAAGCAACTCTACCCCAATTTTAAAAATCCAAATAGGAAGATACCATAAAAACAAGCCTACAAATAATAAATACTGTAGAGGGTGTGGAGAAACGGGAGCCCTTCTACACTGTTAGTGGAAATGTAAATTGGTACAGCCACTGTGGAGAACAGTACAGTATGGAAGTTCCTTAAAACCTAATAATAGAGTTACCATATGATCCAGCAATCCCACTTCTGGGCATATATTTGGAGAAAAATATGGGTTCAAAGGATACATGCACCCCAGTGTTCGTTGCAGCACTGTTTACAATAGCCAAGATATGAGAGTAACCTAAATGTCCATTGGCAGATGAATGGATAAAGAAGATGTGATATATATGTACAATGGAATAGTACTCAGCCTTTAAAAAGAATGAAATAATGCCATTTACAGCAACATGGTTGGACTTGAAGATTATCATACTAAGTGAAGTAAGTCAGACAGAGAAAGACAAATATCATATGATATTACTTATATGAACCTAAAAATAATGATACAAACAAACTTATTTTTAAAAACAGAAACAGACTCACAGACTTAGAGAACAAACTTACAGTTACCAGGGAGGATGCGTGGGGAGGGATAGATTGGGAGTTTGGGATTAACACATACACACTGCCTTATTTATTTATTTATTTACTGGAGTATTACTTTACAATGTTGTGTTAGTTTCTGCTGTACAATGAAATAAATCAGCTATATGTACACCTATGTCCCCACTCTTTTAGACCTCCCTCCCACACCCCCATCCCACTCATCTAGGTCATCACAGAGCACCGAGCTAAGCTCCCTGTGCTATACAGCATGTTCCCACTAGCTATATATTTTACACATAGTAGTGTATTTTTGTCAAACCTAATCTCCCAATCCGTCCCACCCTCCCCTTCCCCTCTGTGTCCACATGTCCGTTATCTATGTCTACATCTCTATTCCTGACCTACAAATAGGTTCATCTGTAGAATTTTTCTAGATTCCACAAACATGCATTAATATACTGTATTTGTTTTTCTCTTTCTGGCTTACTTCACTCTGTATGACAGACTCTAGTTCCATCCACATCACTACAAGTGACCCAATTTCATTCCTTTTTATGGCTGAGTAATATTCCATTGTATATATGCACCACATCTTCTTTAACCATTCATCTATTGTTGGACTTCTAGGTTGTTTCCATGTCTTGGATAGTGCTGCAATGAATATTGTGGTTCATGTGTCCTTTTGAATTATGGTTTTCTCAGGGTATATGCCCAGGAGTGGGATTTTTGAGTCATATGGTAGTTCTATTTTTAGTTTCTTAAGGAACCTCCATACTTTTCTCCATAGTGGCTGTATCAATTTACATTCCCACCAACAGTGCAAAAGTCTTCCTTTTTCTCCACACCCTCTCCAGCATTTACCATTTGTAGATTTTTTGATGATGGCCATTATGACTGGTGTGAGGTGATACCTCATTGTAGTTTTGAGTTGCATCTCTCTAATAATTAGTGATGTTGAGCATCTTTTCATGTGCCTCTTGGCCATCTCTATGTCTTCTTTTGTGAAATTTCTATTTAGGTCTTCTGCCCATTTTTTACTTGGGTTGGTTGGGTTTTTTTGTTTTATTTTTGTTGTTGTTTTGTTTTTTTATTGAGCTCCATGTGCTGTTTGTATAACTTGGAGATTAATCCTTTGTCCGTTGCTTTTCTCATTCTGAGGGTTGTCTTTGTTTATGGTTTCCTTTGCTGTGCAGAAGCTTTTAAGTTTAATTAGGTTCCACTTGTTTATTTTTTGTGATTTTTTCATTGCTCTAGGAGGTGGGTCAAAAAAGATATTGCTGTGGTTTATGTAAAAGTGTGTTTTTCCTATGTTTTCCTCTAAGGGTTTTATAGTGTCCAGTCTTACATTTAGGTCTTTAATCCATTTGGAGTATATTTTTTTGTATGGTGTTGGCTAGTGTTCTAATTTCATTATGTTACATGGGGCTGTCCAGTTTTCCCAGCACCACTTTTTGAAGAGGCTGTCTTTTCTCCATTGTATGTTCTTGTCTTACTTGTCATAAATTAGGTGACCATATGTGCGTGGGTTCATTTCTGGGCTTTCTATCCTATACTATTGCTCTATATTTCTGTTTTTGTACCAGTACCATGCTGTCTTGATTACTGTAGCTTTATACTATAGGTTGAAGTCAGGAGCCTGATTCTTCCAGCTCAATTTTTCTTTCTCAAGATTGCTTTAGGCTATTAGGACTCTTCTGTGTTTCCATACAAATTGTAAATATTCTTTTATAATTCTGTGAAGGATGCCATTGGTAGTTTGATAGGGATTGCATTGAATCTGTAGACTGCTTTGCGTAGTATAGTCATTTTCACATTATTGATTCTTTCAATCCAAGAGCATGATATATTTCTCCATCTGTTTGTGGCATTTTTGATTTCTATCATCAGTGTTTTATAGTTTTCTGAGTACAAGTCTTTTGCCCCCCTAGGTAGGTTTATTCCTAGATATTTTATTCTTTTGGTTGTGATGGTAAAAGGAATTGTTTCCTTAATTTGGCTTTATGATTTTTCATGTTTAATGTATAGTAATGCCAGAGATTTCTGTGCATTAATTTTGTAACCTGCAACCTTACCAAATTAATTGATTAGTTATAGTAGTTTTCGAGTGGCATCTTTAGGATTTTCTATGTATAGTATCTTGTCGTCTGCAAACAGTGAGAGTTTTACTTCTTTTCCAATTTGTATTTCTTTTATTTCTTTTTCTTCTCGGATCACCTTGGCTAGGACTTCTAAAACTATGTTGAATAAGGGTGGCAAGACAGGATATCCTTGTCTTGTTCCTGATCTTAGTGGAGATGCTTTTAGTTTCTCACCATTGAGTGTGATATTTGCTGTGGGTTTGTCATATATGACCTTTATTATGTTGAGGTAGATTCCCTCTATGCCCATTTTCTGGAGAGTTTTTATCATAAATCAGTGTTAAATTTTGTCAGAAGTTTTTTCTGTATCTATTGAGATGATCATGTAGCATTTGTTCCTTAATTTGTTAATATGGTATATCACATTTTTTGATTTGTGTATATTGAAGAATCCTTTCATTCCTGGGGCAAATCCCACTTGATCATGGTTTATGATCCTTTTAATATGTTGTTGGATTCTGTTTGCTTGTATTTTGTTCACGATTTTTGCATCCATATTAATCAATGATATTTGTCTGTAGTTTTCTGTTTTTGTGATATCTTTGATTTTGGTATCAGGGTGATGGTTGCCTTGTAGAATGAATTTGGGAGTGTTCCTCTCTCTGCAATTTTTTGGAAGAGATTGAGAAAGATTGGTGTTAACTCTTCTTGAAATGTTTAATGGAATTCACCTATGAAGCCATCTGGTCCTGGACTTTTGTTTGTTGGAAGATTTTATTCAGAGTTTCAATATCATTACTTGTGATAGGTCAGTTTATATTTTCTAATTCTTCCTGGTTCAGTCTTGTAAAATTGCACTTTTCCAAGAATTTGTTCATTCTTCTTGGTTGTCCATTTTATTGTCATATAGTTTTTAGTAGTCTCTTACAATCCTTTGTATTTCTACAGTGTCAGTTGTCATTTCTCCTTTTTCATTTCTAATTGTATTGATTTGTGTCCTCTCCTTTATTTTCTTAATGAATATGGCTAAAGGATTATCAATTTTGTTTATCATCTCAAAGAGCCAGCTTTTAGTTTCATTGATCTTTGCTATTGTTTTCATCATTTCTCTTTCATTTATTTCTGCTCTGATCTTTGTGATTTCTTTCATTCTCCTGACTTTGGGTCTTATTTGTTCTTTCTCTTGTTGCTTGAGGTGTAAGTTTTAAATTTTTTATTTGAGATTTTTCTTGTTTCTTGAGGTAAGATTGAATTGCTATAAACTTCCTTCCTAGAGCTTTTTTGCTGCATCCCAAACAGAGGTGAACTACACCATAACTGAAATGAAAAATACACTAATTAATTAATTATAATTAATCAATAACTGAGGCAGAAGAACGAATAAGTGAGCTGGAATACAGAATGGTAGAAATAACTGACGAGGAGCAGAATAAAGAAAAAAGAGTAAAAAGAACTGAAGACAATCTCAGAGACCTCTGAGACAACACTAAATGCACCAACATTTGTATTATAAGGGTCCCAGAAGAAGAAGAGAAAACAAAAGTGTCTCAGAAAATATTTGAAGAGATTTTAGTGGAAATCTCCCATAACAATGGAAAGGAAATGGTCACCTAATTTCAGGAATTACAGAGAATCCCATACAGGATAAACCCTAGGAGAAACACACCAAGACACATATTATTCAAATTAACAAAAATTAAATTCAAAGAAAAAATATTAAAAGCAGCAAGGGAAAAGCAAAAATTACATTCAAAGGGATCCCCATAAAGTTATCAGCTGATTTTTCAGCAGAAATCCTGCAGACCAGAAGGGAGTGGCAGGATATACTTAAAGTGGTGAAAGAGAAAAACCTGCACCCAAGATTACTGTACCCAGTAAGGCTCTCATTCAGATTCAATGGAGAAATAAAAAGCTTTACAGCCAAGCCGAAGCTAAGAGAATTCAGCACCACTAAACCAGCTTTACAATAAATGCTAAAATAACTTCTCTAGTTGGGAAACACAAGAGGAGAAAAAGACCCATAAAAACAATCCCAAAACAATTAAGAAAATGGTAATAGGAACATACATATGGATAATAACCTTGGAAGTAAATGGATTAAATGCTCCAAACAAAAGGCACAGGCTGACTGAATTGATACAAAAACAAGACTCATATATATGCTGTCTACAAGAGACCTACTTCAGACCTAGGCACACATACAGACAGAAAGTGAAGGGATGGAAAAAGATATTCAATGCAAATTGAAACCAAAAGAAAGCTGGAGTAGCAATCCTTGTATCAGATAAAATAGACTTTAAAATAAAGACTGTTACAAGAGAAAACGTAGGATACTACATAATGAACAAGGGATCATTCAAAGACGTAGATATAACCATTATAAATATTTATGCACCCAACATAGGAGCACCTCAATACATAAGGCAAATTCTAACAACCATAAAAAGGGAAATTGACAGTAACACAATGACAGTAGGAGACTTTAAGTTATTCTACTGCCTCATTGGCCTCAACTTATTCCCAGTCCCATTTCTGATGTTTTTGATAAACTGGGTCCAGGTGGCCCTGTTCTTATTCCATTTTATTTTTAATTGAGGTATAATTGACATGTAACTTTATATAAGTTGCAGGTGTACAATGTAATGATCCACTGTTTGTTTATATTGCAGAATCATGACCACAATAAGTCTAATTATCACCCATCACCATACATAGTTACAAAATTTTAATTTTCTTGTGGTGAGAACTTATAAGATCTATTCTCTTAGCAATTTTCAAATGTACAATATAGTGTTACTAACTATGGTCAAAAAAATAATAATAGGACGGGAGTTGAGGAAGATGGCAGAAGAGTAAGACACAGAGACCACCTTCCTCCCCACAGATACATCAGAAATACATCGACATGTGGAACTGCTCCTATAGAACACCCACTGAACGCTGGCAGAAGACCTCAGACCTCACAAAAGGCAAGAAACTACCCACGTACCTGGGTAGGGCAAAAGAAAAAACAGAAACAAAAGAATAGGGATGGGACCTGCACCAGTGAGAGGGAGCTGTGAAGGAGGAAAGGTTTCCACACACTAGGAAGCCCCTAAGTGGGTGAAGACTGCAGGTGGCGGAGGGGGGAAGCTTCAGAGCTGTGGAGGAGAGCACAGCAACAGGGGTGCAGAGGGCAAAGTGGAGAGATTCCCACACAGAGTATTGGTGCCAACCAGCACTCACCAGCGCGAGAGGCTTGTCTGCTTACCCACTGGGGTGGACGAGGGCTGGGAGCTGAGGCTTGTGCTTTGGTCAGATCACAGGGAGAGGACTGGCGGCATGAAAACAGACTTCAGGGGTTTAGTGCACCACGGCTAGCCGGGAAGGAGTCCGGGATAATGTCTGGACCTGATGAAGAGGCAAGAGACATTTTCTTCCCTCTTTGTTTCCTGGTGCGCATGGAGAGGGGATTAAGAGCACTGCTTAAAGAAGCTCCAGAGACGGGCATGAGCCACGGCTAACAGGGCGGACCACAGAGATGGGCATGAGACGCTAAGGCTGCTGCTGCTAACACCAAGAAGCCTGTGTGCGAGCACAGGTCACTCTTAACAGCTCCACTCTGGGGAGCCTGTGCAGCCCACCACTGCCAGGGCCCTGTGATCGAGGGACAACTTCCCCGGGAGAAGGCACGGAGCACCTCAGGCTGGTGCAAAGTCAAGCCAGCCTCTGCCATTGCAGGCTTGTACCGTACCCCTCCCTCCCGCTGGCCTGAGTGAGTCAGAGTCCCCAAAGCAGCTGTTCCTTTAACCCCATCCTGTCTAAGTGAAGAACAGACACCCTCAGGCAACCAAAATGCAGAGGTGGAGCCAAATCCAAAGCTGAACCCCAGGAGCAGTGCGAACAAAGAACAGAAAGGGAAATATCTCCCAGCAGCCTCAGGAGAAGCAAATTAAATCTCCACAATCAACCTGATGTACCCTGCATCTGTGGAATACCTGAACAAAGAATCATCCCAAATTGAGGAGGTGGACTTTGAGAGCAAGATATATTATTTTATTCCCTTTTCCTCTTTTTGTCAGTGTGTATGTGTATGCTTCTATGTGAGATTTTTTTCTGTATAGCTTTGCTTTCACCATTTGTCCTAGGGTTCTGTCTGTCTTTTTTTGTTTGTTTGTTTGTTGTTTGTTTGTTTTACTTTTTTAAAATAGTTTTTTCTTAATAATTATTTTTTATTTTAATACCTTTATTTTATTTTATTTTATCCTTTTTATTTCTACATGTTCTCCCTTTCATTCTGAGCTGTGTGGATGAAAGGCTCTTGGTGTTCCAGCCAGGAGTCACTGCTGTGCCTCTGATATGGGAGAGCCAACTTCAGGACACTGGTCAACAAGAGACCTCCCAGCTACATGTAATACCAAACAGCAAAAATCTCCCAGAGATCTCCATCTCAACGCCAAGACCGAGCTTCGCTCAATGACCAGCAAGCTACAGTGCTGGACACCCTATGCCAATCAACTAGCAAGACAGGAACACAACCCCACCCATTAGAAGAGAGGCTGTCTAAAATCATAATAATGCCACAGACACCCCAAAACACACCACTAGACGTGGAACTGCACACCAGAAAGACAAGATCCAGCCTCATCCACTAGAACATAGGCACTAGTCCTCTCCACCAGGAAGCCTACACAACCCACTGAACCAACCTTAGCAACTGAAGACAGACGTCAAAAACAGCGGGAACTACAAACCTGCAGCCTGCAAAAAGGAGACCCCAAACACAGTAAGATAAACAAAATGAGAAGACAGAAAAACACACAGCAGATAAAGGAGCAAGATAAAAATGCACCAGACCTAACAAATAAAGAGGAAATAGGCAGTCTACCTGAAAAAGAATTCAGAATTATGATAGTAAGGATGATCCGAAATCTTGGAAATAGAATGGACAAAATGCAAAAAAGAGTTAACAAGGACCTAGAAGAAATAAAGATGAAACAAGTAACGATGAACAACACAATAAATGAAGTTAAAAGTACTCTAGATGGGAACAATAGAAGAATAACTGAGGCAGAAGAATGGATAAGTGACCTGGAAGATAAAATAGTGGAAATAAATACTGCAGAGAAGAATACAGAATAAAGAATGAAAAGAACTGAGGACAGCCAGAGAGACTTCTGGGACAACATTAAACGCACCAACATTCGAATTATAGGGGTCCCAGAAGAAGAAGAGAAAAACAAAGGGACTGAGAGAATATTTGAAGAGATTATAGTTGAAAACTTCCCTAATATAGGAAAGGAAATAGTTAATCAAGTCCAGGAAGCACAGAGAGTCCCATACAGGATAAATCCAAGAAGAAATACGGCAAGACACATATTAATCAAACTGTCAAAATTTAAATACAAAGGAAGCATATTAAAAGCAGCAAGGGAAAAACAACAAATAACACACAAGGGAATCCCCATAAGGTTAACAGCTGATCTCTCAGCAGAAACACTACAAGGCAGAAAGGAGTGGCAGGACATACTGAAAGTGATGAAGGAGAAAAACCTACAACCAAGATTACTCTACCCAGCAAGGATCTCATTCAGATTTGATGGAGAAATTAAAACCTTTAAAGACAAGGAAAAGCTGAGAGAGTTCAGCACCACCAAACCAGCTTTACAACAAATCCTAAAGGGACTCCTCTAGGCAAGAAACACAAGAGAAGAAAAAGACCTACAATAACAAACCCAAAACAATTTAGAAAATGGGAATAGGAACATACATATCGATAACTACCTTAAATGTAAATGGATTAAAGGCTCAAACCAAAAGACACAGACTGGCTGAATGGACAGAAAAACAAGACCCATATATATGCTGTTTACAAGGGACCCACTTCCGACCTAGGGACACATACAGACTGAAAGTGAGGGGATGGAAAAAGATATTCCATGCAAATAGAAATCAAAAGAAAGCTGGAGTAGCAATTCTCATATCATACAAAATAGACGTAAAATAAAGACTATTACATGAGACAAAGAAGGACACTACATAATGATCAAGGGATCGATCCAAGAAGCAGATATAACAATTGTAAATATTTATGCACCCAACATAGGAGCACCTCAACACATAAGGCAAATACTCACAGCCATAAAGGGGAAAATCGACAGGAACATATTCATAGTAGGGGACTTTAACAACCCACTTTCCCCAATGGACAGATCATCCAAAATGAAAATGAATAAGGAAACACAAGCTTTAAGTGATACATTAAACAGGATGGACTTAATTGATATATACAGGACATTGAATACAAAAAGAACAGAATACACATTTTTCTCAAGTGCTCATGGAACATTCTCCAGGATAGATCATATCGTCGGTCACAAATCAAGCCTTGGTAAATTTAATAAAGTTTAAATTGTATCAAGTATCTTTTCTGACCACAATGCTATGAGACTAGATATCAATTACAGGAAAAGATCTTTAACAAATACAAACACATGGTGGCTAAACAATGGACTACTTAATAATGAAGTGATCACTGAAGAAATCAAAGAGGAAATCAAAAATACCTAGAAACAAATGACAATGGAGACATGATGACCCAAAACCTATGGGATGAAGCAAAAGCAGTTCTAAGAGGGAAGTTTAGAGCAATACAATCCTACCTCAAGAAACAAGATACATCTCAAAAAAAACAACCTTACCTTGCACCTAAAGCAATTAGAGAAAGAAGAACAAAAAAAACCCAAAGTTAGCAGAAGGAAAGAAATCATATATATCAGATCAGATATAAATGAAAAAGAAATGAAGGAAATGATAGCAAAGAGAAATAAAACTAAAAGCTGGTTCTTCAAGAAGATAAAAAAAATTGATAAACCATTAGCCAGACTCATAAAGAGAAAAAGAGGGAACACTCAAAACAATAGAATTAGAAATGAAAAAGGAGAAGTAACAACTGACACTGCAGAAATACAAAAGATCATGAGAGATTACTACAAGCAACTCAATGCCAATAAAATGGACAACCTGTAAGAAATGGAAAATTCTTAGTAATGCAAAACCTGCCGAGACTGAATCAGGAAGAAATAGATAATTTGAAGATATCAATCACAAGAACTGAAATTGAAACTGTGATAAAAAATCTTCCAACCAAAAAAAGCCCAGGACCAGATGGCTTCACCAGCGAATTCTATCAAAATTTTAGAGAAGTGCTAACACCTATCCTTCTCAAAATATAGCAGAGGGAGGAAAACTCTTAAACTCATTCTACAAGGCCACCATCACCCTGATACCAAAACCGGACAAAGATGTCACAAAAAAAGAAAACTACAGGCCAATATCACTGATGAACATAGATGTAAAAATCTTCAATAAAATACTAACAATCAGAATCCAACAGCACATTAAAACTATCATTCACCATGATCAAGTGGGGATTATTTCAGGAATGCAAGGATTCTTCAATATACACAAATCAATCAAAGTGATATACCATATTAACAATTTGAAGGAGAAAAACCATATGATCATCTCAATAGATGCAGAGAAAGCTTTCAACAAAATTCAACACCCATTTATGATAAAACCCTGCAGAAAGTAGGAATAGAAGGAATTTTCCTCAACAAAATACAGGCCATATATTACAAATCCACAGCCAACATCGTCGACAATGCTGAAAAATTGAAACGATTTCCACTAAGATCAGGAACAAGACATGGTTGTCCACTCTCACCACTATTATTCAACATAGTTTTGGAAGTTTTTGCCACAGCAATTAGAGAAGAAATAGAAAGAAAATAATCCACATATGAAAAGAAGAAGTAAAGCTATCACTGTTTGCAGATGACATGATACTCTACATAGAAAATCCTGAAGATACTAACAGAAAACTACTAGAGTTCATCAATGAATTTGGTAAAGTAGCAGATTACAAAATTAATGCACAGAAATCTCTGACATTCCTATACACTAATGATGAAAAATCTGAAAGTGAAATTAATAAAACACTCCCAGTTTCCTTTGTAACAAAAATAATACAATATCTAGGAATAAACCTACTTAAGGAGACAAAAGACCTGTGTTCAGAAAATTATAAGACACTGATGAAGGAAATTATAGATGATACAAATAGATGGAGAGATATACCATAGTCTTGGATTGGAAGACTCAACCTTGTAAAAATGACTCTACTACCCAAAGCAATCTACAGATTAAACACAATCCGTATCAAACAACCACTGGTATTTTTCTGAGAACTAGAACAAAACATTTCACAATTTGTATGGAAACACAAAAGATCCTGAATAAACAATACAATTTTGCGGCTGAAAAATGGAGCTGGAGGAATCAGGCTCCCTGACTTCAGACTATACTACAAAGCTACAGTAATCAAGACAGTATACTACTGGCAATACAGCAGAAATATAGATCAATGGAGCAGGATAGAAAGCCCAGCAATAAACCCACACACATATGGTCACCTTATCTTTGATAAGGAGGCAAAAATATACAGTTAAGAAAAGACAGCCTCTTCAATAAGTGGTGCTGGGAAAACTGGACAGCTACATGTAAAAGTATGAGATTAGAAAAGTCCCTAACACCATACTCAAAAATAAGCTCAAAATGGATTAAAGACCTAAATGTAAGGCCAGAAACTATCAAACTCTTAGAGGAAAACATAGGCAGAACACTCTACGACATAAATCACAGCAAGATCATTTTTGACCCACCTCCTAGAGTAATGGAAACAAAAATAAACAAATGGACCTAATGAAATTTAAAAGCTTTTGCACAGAAAAGGAAACAGTAAACAAGACAAAAAGACAACCCTCAGAATGGGAGAAAATATTTGCAAATGAAGCAACTGACAAAGGATTCATGTCCAGATTTACAAGCAGCTCATGCAGCTCAGTAACAAGAAAACAAACAACCCAATCCAAAAATGGGCAGAAGACCTAAATAGACATTTCTCCAAAGAAGATATAAAGATATCCCATAAACACATGAAAGAATGCTCAACATCATTAATCATTAGAGAAATGCAAATCAAAACTACAATGAGAGGGCTTCCCTGGTGGCACAGTGGTTGAGAGTCCGCTTGCTGATGCAGGGGAAGCGGATTCATGCCCTGGTACGGGAGGATCCCACATGCCGTGGAGCGGCTGGGCCCGTGAGTCATGGCTGCTAAGCCTGCGCGTCTGGATCCTGTGCTCCAGAACGAGAGAGGTCACAACAGTGAGAAGCCCGCGTACCACAAAAAAAAAAAAAAAAAAAAAAAAAAAAAAAAAACCTACAATGAGATGTCATCTCACACCAGTCAGAATGGCCATCATCAAAAAATCTAGAAACAATAAATGCTGGAGAGGGTGTGGAGAAAAGGGAACACTCTTGCACTGCTGGTGGGAATGTGAATTGGTACAGCCACAATTGAGAATAGTATGGAGGTTCCTTAGAAAACTACAAATAGAACTCCCATATGACCCAGCAATCTCACTACTGGGCATATACCCTGAGAAAACCATAATTTAAAAAGAGTCATGTACCGAAATGTTGATTGCAGCTCTGTTTACAATAACCAGGAGATGGAAGCAACCTAAGTGTCCATCATTGGATGAAATGGATAAAGAAGGTGTGGCACATATATACAATAGAATATTACTCAGCCATAAAAAGAAACGAAACTAAGTTATTTGTAGTGAAGTGGATGGACCTAGAGACTGTCATACAGAGTGAAGTGTGCCAGAAAGGGAAAAATAAATACCGTATGCTAACACATATATATGGAATTTAAGAAGAAAAAAATGGTCATGAAGAACCTAGGTGTAAGACGGAAATAAAGACACAGACCTACTAGAGCATGGACTTGAGCATATGGGGAGGGGAAAGGGTAAGCTTTGACAAAGTGAGAGAGTGGCATCGACATATATACACTACCAAACGTAAAATAGATAGCTAGTGGGAAGCAGCCGCATAGCACAGGGAGATCAGCTCCATGCTTTGTGACCACCTAGAGGAGTGGGATAGCAAGGGTGGGAGGGAGGGAGACACAAGAGGGAAGAGATATGGGAAGATATGTATACGTATAACTGATTCACTTTGTTATAAAGCAGAAACTATCACACCATTGTAAAGCTGTTATACTCCAATAAAGATGTTGACAAATTAATAATAATAGTAGGGGACTTTAACATCCTACCTACATGATGGATAGGTCCTCCAAACAGAAAGTAAATAAGGCAATAGAAGTTTTAAATGACACAATAGACCAGACAGATTTAATTGATATTTATAGGACATTCCACGTGAAAGTGGCAGATTACACATTCTTCACAAGTGCTCACGAAACATTCTCCAGGATTGATCATAGCTGCGATCCCAAATCAAGCCTCTGTAAATTTAAGAAAATTGAAATCATATCAAGTATCTTCTCTGACCACAGTACTATTAGATTGGAAATCAATTACAGGGAAAAAACCATAAAAACACAAATACATGGAGGCTAACTGTGTGCTACTAAATAACCAAGAGATCACTGAAGATATCAAAGAAGAAATTTAAAAAATATATAGAAACAAATGACAACAAAAACACACTGCCATATTTAAAATAGAAACCAATGAGGTTCTACCATATAGCACTGGGAACTCTGCTCAGTATTCTGTCATAACCTAAATAGGAAAGTAACTTGAAAAAGAATTGATATTTGTACAGGTATAGCTGAATCACTTTGCTGTACACTTGAAAGTAACACTACATTGTTAATCAACAGTACTCTGATATAAAATCAAAATTAAAGAAGAAAGATCTGAATGACAAGGGAGCTTTGGGGAAAAGAAAAAACTAGAGACACCCCAACAAACCAAGGGGGAAACTCCTAGTGTTTCATGTCACATTATATAGTGACAAAGTCATCTGTTACTGCAACCTCCTTATGATCATTTATCCCCATGGAGTTTTCCTGTCTGTGTTTTTTGTGTGTGTGTGTGTGTGTGTGTCCCACCCCCCAACCCCGTCTGTGTTTCTAACACTTGTCCATGTGACCCTGATCCTGCCTACACTTCTGCTTATATTTCTCCTGTTTGCTAAAATCGAGATGGAAGACATCAGCTATATCTCTGGCTCCAAAATATTCCTTTCCTGGTTGTTTGCTTCTACCTTCCTCCAGATTTTATTCTAGTTGGCATTCTTCTTCTTTTTTTTTTTTTTTAACATCTTTGTTGGGGTATAATTGCTTTACAATGGTGTGTTAGTTTCTGCTTTATAACAAAGTGAATCAGTTATACATATACATATGTTCCCATATGTCTTCCCTCTTGCGTCTCCCTCCCTCACACCCTCCCTATCCCACCCCTCCAGGCGGTCACAAAGCACCGAGCCGATATCCCTGTGCCATGTGGCTGCTTCCCACTAACTATCTACCATAAGTTTGTTAGTATATATATGTCCATGACTCTCCCTCGCCCTGTCACAGCTCA
Source organism: Globicephala melas (assembly GCF_963455315.2). NCBI lineage: Eukaryota > Metazoa > Chordata > Mammalia > Artiodactyla > Delphinidae > Globicephala > Globicephala melas. The sequence continues at coordinate 61,782,335 of NC_083335.1, forward strand.
CCCATCCCCCTCCCCATATCCTCAAGTCCATTCTCCAGTAGGTCTGTGTCTATTCTTGTCTTACCCCTAGGTTCTTCATGACATTTTTTTTCTTAAATTCCATTTATATGTGTTAGCATACGGTATTTGTCTTTTTCTTTCTGACTTACTTCACTCTGTATGACAGACTCTAGGTCTATCCAACTCATTACAAATAGCTCAATTTCGTTTCTTTTTATGGCTGAGTAATATTCCATTGTAGATATGTGCCACATCTTCTTTATCCATTCATCTGATGATGGGCACTTAGGTTGTTTCCATCTCCGGGCTATTGTAAATAGAGCTGCAATGAACATTTTGGTACATGACTCTTTTTGAATTTTGGTTTCCTCAGGGTATATGCCCAGTAGTGGGATTGCTGGGTCATATGGTAGTTCTATTTGTAGTTTTTTAAGGAACTTCCATACTGTTCTCCATAGTGGCTGAACCAATTCACATTCCCACCAGCAGTGCAAGAGTGTTCCCTTTTCTCCACACCCTCTCCAGCATTTACTGTTTCTAGATTTTTTGATGATGGCCATTCTGACTGGTGTGAGATGATATCTCATTGTAGTTTTGATTTGCATTTCTCTCATGATTAATGATGTTGAGCATTCTTTCATGTGTTTGTTGCCAGTCTGTATATCTTCTTTGGAGAAATGTCTATTTAGATCTTCTGCCCATTTTTGGATTGGGTGGTTTGTTTTTTTGTTATTGAGCTGCATGAGCTGCTTGTAAATTTTGGAGATTAATCCTTTCTCAGTTGTTTCATTTGCAAATATTTTCTCCCATTCTGAGGGTTGTCTTTTGGTCTTGTTTATGGTTTCCTTTGCTGTGCAAAAGCTTTGAAGTTTCATTAGGTCCCATTTGTTTATTTTTGTTTTTATTTCCATTACTCTAGGAGGTGGGACAGAAAGGATCTTGCTGTGATTTATGTCATAGAGTGTTCTGCCTATGTTTTCCTCTAAGAGTTTGATAGTTTCTGGCCTTACATTTAGGTCTTTAATCCATTTCGAGCTTATTTCTGTGTATGGTGTTAGGGAGTGAACTAATCTCATACTTTTACATGTATCTGTCCATGTTTTCCCAGCACCACTTATTGAAAAGGCTGTCCTTTCTCCACTGCACATTCCTGCCACCTTTATCAAAGATAAGGTGTCCATATGTGCGTGGGCTTATCTCTGGGTTTTCTATCCTGTTCCATTGATCTATATGTCTGTTTTTGTGCCACTACCATACTGTCTTGATTACTGTAGCTTTGTAGTATAGTCTGAAGTCAGGGAGCCTGATTCCTCCAGCTCCGTTTTTCGTTCTCGAGATTGCTTTTGCTATTCGGGGTCTTTTGTGTTTCCATACAAATTTCGAAATTTTATGATCTACTTCTGTGAAAAATGCCAATGGTAGTTTGACAGGAATTGCATTGAATCTATAGATTGCTTTGGGTAGTAGAGTCATTTTCACAATGTTGATTCTTCCAATCCAAGAACATGGTATATCTCTCCAATTATTTGTATCATCTTTAATTTCTTTCATCACTGTCTTATAATTTTCTGCATACAGGTCTTTTGTCTCCTTAGGTAAGTTTATTCCTAGATATTTTATTCTTTTTGTTGCAATGGTAAATGGGAGCGTTTTCTTGATTTCACTTTCAGATTTTTCATCATTAGTATATAGGAATGCCAGAGATTTCTGTGCATCAATTTTGTATCCTGCTACTTTACCAAATTCATTGATTAGCTCTAGTAGTTTTCTGGTAGCATCTTTAGGATTCTCTATGTATAGTATCATATCATCTGCAAACAGTGACATCTTTACTTCTTCTTTTCCGATTTGGATTCCTTTTATTTCCTTTTCTTCTCTGACTGCTGTGGCTAAAACTTCCAAAACTATGTTGAATAAGAGTGGTGAGGGTGGGCAACCTTGTCTTTATCCTGATATTAGTGGAAATGATTTCCGTTTTTCACCATTGAGGATGATGTTGGCTGTGGGCTTGTCATATATGACCTTTATTTTGTTGAGGAACGTTCCTGCTCTGCCTACTTTCTGCAGTGTTCTTATCATAAATGGGTGTTGAATTTTGTCAAAAGCTTTCTCTGCATCTACTGAGATTATCATATGGTTTTTCTCCTTCAGTTTGTTATTAAGGTTTACCACATTGATAGATTTGTGTATATTGAAGAATCCTTGCATTCCTGGAACAAACCCCACTTGATCATGGTGTATGATCCTTTTAATGTGCTGTTGATTTCTGTTTGCTAGTATTTTGTTGAGGATTTTTGCATCTATGTTCATCAGTGATATTGGCCTGTAGTTTTCTTTCTTTGTGACATCCTTGTCTGATTTTGGTATCAAGGTGATGGTGGCCTCGTAGAAGGAATTTGAGAGTGTTCCTCCCTCTGCTTTATTTTGGAAGAGTTTGAGAAGGATAGGTGATAGCTCTTCTCTAAATGTTTGATAGAATTCACCTGTGAAGCCATCTGGTCCTAGGCTTTTGTTTGTTGGAAGAGTTTTAATCACAGTTTCAATTTCAGTGCTTGTGATTGGTCTTTTCATATTTTCTATTTCTTTCTCATTCAGTCTTGGCAGGTTGTGCATTTCTAAGAATTTGTCCATTTCTTCCAGATTGTCCATTTTATTGGCAAAGAGTTGCTTGTAGTAATCTCTCATGATCTTTTTTATTTCTGCAGTATCATTTGTTACTTCTTTTTCATTTCTAATTCTATTCATTTGAGTCTTCTCCCTTTTTTTCTTGATGAGTCTGGCTAATGGTTTATCTATTTTGTTTATCTTCTCAAAGAACCAACTTTTAGTTTTATTGATCTTTGTTATTGTTTCCTTGATTTCTTTTTCATTTAATTCTGATCTGATTTTTATGATTTCTTTCCTTCTGGTAGCTTTGGGTTATTTTTGTTCTTCTTTTTCTAATTCCTTTAGGTGTAAGGTTAGGTTGTTTATCTAAGATGTTTCCTGCTTCTTAAGGTGGGCTTGTATTGCTATAAACTTCCCCATTAGAACTGCTTTTGCTGCATCCCACAGGTTTTGGGGCGTTGTGTCTCCATTGCCATTTGTTTCTAAGTATTTTTTTATTTCCTCTTTGATTTCTTCAGTGATCACTTCGTTATTAAGTAGTGTATTGTTTAGCCTCCATGTGTTTGCATTTTTTACAGATCTTTTCCTGTAACTGATATCTAGTCTCATGGCGTTGTGGTCAGAAAAGATGCTTGATGCAATTTCAATTTTCTTATATTTACCAAGGCTTGATTTGTGACCCAAGATATGATCTATCCTGGAGAATGTTCCATGAGCACTTGAGAAAAATGTGTATTCTGTTGTTTTTGGATGGAATGTCCTATAAATATCAATTAAGTCCATCTTGTTTGATGTATCATTTAAAGCTTGTGTTTTCTTATTTATTTTCATTTTGGTTGATCTGTCCATGGGTGAAAGTGGGTTGTTAAAGTCCTCTACTATGAATGTGTTACTGTCGATTTTCCCCTTTATGGCTGTTAGTATTTGCCTTATGTATTGAGGTGCTCCTATGTTGGGTGCATAAATACTTACATTTGTTATATCTTCTTCTTGGATCGATCCCTTGATCATTATGTAGTGTCCTTCTTTGTCTCTTCTAATAATCTTTATTTTAAAGTCTATTTTTTCTGATATGAGAATTGCTACTCCAGCTTTCTTTTGGTTTCCATTTGCATGGAATATCTTTTTCCATCCCCTTACTTTCTGTCTGTATGTTTCTCTAGGTCTGAAGTGGGTCTCTTGTATACAGCATATATAAGGGTCTTGTTTTTGTATCCATTCAGCCAATCTGTATCTTTTGCTGGGGGCATTTAGTCCATTTACATTTAAGGTAATTATCGATATGTATGTTCCTATTCCCATTTTCTAAATTGGTTTGGGTTTGTTATTATAGTTCTTTTCCTTCTCTTGAGTTTCTTGCCTAGAGAAGTTCCTTTAGCATTTGTTGTAAAGCTGGTTTGGTGGTGCTGAACTCTCTCAGCTTTTGCTTGTCTGTAAAGGTTTTAATTTCTCCATCAAATCTGAATGAGATCCTTGCTGGGTAGAGTGGTCTTGGTTGCAGGGTTTTCTCCTTCATCACTTTCAGTATGTCCTGCCACTCCTTTCTGCCTTGTAGTGTTTCTGCTGAGAGATCAGCTGTTAACCTTATGGGGATTCCCTTGTGTGTTATTTGTTGTTTTTCCCTTGCTGCTTTTAATATCCTTCCTTTGTATTAAATTTTGACAGTTTGATTAATATGTGTCTTGCCGTATTTCTTCTTGGATTTATCCTGTATGGGACTCTCTGTGCTTCCTGGACTTGATTAACAATTTCCTTTCCCATATTAGGGAAGTTTTCAACTATAGTGTCTTCAAATATTTTCTCAGTCCCGTTCTTTTTCTCTTCTTCTTCTGGATCCCCTACAATTCGAATGTTGGTGCGTTTAATGTTGTCCCAGATGTCTCTGAAACTGTTCTCAGTTCTTTAACTTCTTTTCTCTTTATTCTGCTCTGCAGTATTTATTTCCACTATTTTATCTTCCAGGTCACTTATCCGTTCTTCTGCCTCAGTTATTCTGCTATTGATCCCATCTAGAGTACTTTTAACTTCATTTATTGTGTTGTTCATCGTTACTTGTTTCATCTTTATTTCTTCTAGGTCCTTGTTAACTCTTTTTTGCATTTTGTCCATTCTATTTCCAAGATTTCGGATCATCCTTACTATCATAATTCTGAATTCTTTTTCAGGTAGACTGCCTATTTCCTCTTTATTTGTTAGGTCTGGTGCATTTTTATCTTGCTCCTTTATCTGCTGTGTGTTTTTCTGTCTTCTCATTTTGTTTATCTTACTGTGTTTGGGGTCTCCTTTTTGCAGGCTGCAGGTTTGTAGTTCCCGCTGTTTTTGACGTCTGTCTTCAGTTGCTAAGGTTGGTTCAGTGGGTTGTGTAGGCTTCCTGATGGAGGAGACTAGTGCCTGTGTTGTGGTGGAGGAGGCTATATCTTGTCTCTCTAGTGGGCAGTTTCACGTCTGGTGGTGTGTTTTGGGGTGTCTGTGGCCTTATTATGATTTTAGGCAGCCTCCCTGCTAATGGGTGGGGTTGTGATCCTGTTTTGCTAGTTTTTTGGCATAGGTTGTCCAGCACTGTAGCTTGCTGGTCGTTGAGTGAAGCTGGGTGCTGGTGTTAAGATGGAGGTCTGTCGGAGATTTTCGCCATTTGATATTATGTGGAGCTGGGAAGTCTCTTGTTGATCAGTGCCCTGAAGTTGGCTCTCCCACTTCAGGGGCAGAGCCCTGACTTCTGGCTGGAACACCAAGAGCCTTTCATCCACACGGCTCAGAATAAAAGGGAGAAAAATTAGAGAGAATTAGTAGAAGCATGATGAAAGAAAGAAAGAAAGGAGGGAAGGAAGGAAGGAAGGAAGAAAGAAAGAAAGGAAGAAGCAAATAAGGATAGAAGGCAATAAGGAAAGAACGGAAGGAGGGAGGGAGGGAGGAAGGAAAGAAGGAGGGATGGAAGGAAAAAAGACAGAAAGAAAGAAGATACAGTAAAATAAAATAATGTATAATAAAGTTATTGAATTAAAAAATAATTATTTAGAAAAAAAAAAAGGGACAGATAGAACCTTACGCCGAATGTTGGAAGCAAAGCTATACAGACAAAATCTTACACAGAAGCATACACATACACCCTCACAAAAGGAGGTAAAGGGGAAAAAATCATAAATCTTGCTCTCAGAGACCACCTCAATTTGGGATGATTCGTTGTCTCAAGGAGGGAAGGAAGGAAGGAAAGAAAGAAAGAAAGGAAGGAAGAAAGAAAGAAAGAAAGAAAGAAAGAAAGAAAGAAAGAAAGAAAGAAAGAAAGAAAGAAAGAAAGACGAAGGAAAAGTATAATAAAGGTATTAAAATTAATTATTAAGAAAAAAATATTTTAAAAAACCATGGACGGATAGAACCCTAGGACAAATGGTGGAAGCAAAGCTATAAAGACAAGATCTCACACAGAAGCATACACATACACATTCACAAAAAGAGGAAAATGGGAAAAAATCATAGATCTTGCTCTCGAAGCCCACCTCCTCAATTTGGGATGATTCTTTGTCTATTCATGTATTCCATAGATCCAGGGTACATCAAGTTGATTGTGAAGCTTTAATCTGCTGTTTCTGAGGCTGCTGCGAGAGATTTCCCTTTCTCTTCTTTGTTCTCACAGCTCACAGGGTCTCAGCGTTGGATTCGGCCCCACCTCTGTGTGTAGGTCCCTGGAGGGCATTTTTTTTTTTTTGCTCGGACAGGATGGGGTTAAAGGAGCCGCTGATTCGGGGGCTCTGGCGCACTCAGGCCAGGGGGAGGGAGGGGCACTGCGTGCGGGGCGGGCCTGTGGTGGTAGAGGCCAGCGTGACGTTGCACCAGCCTGAGATCTGCCGTGCGTTCTCCCGGGGAAGTTGTCCCTGGATCCCGGGAACCTGGCAGTGGCGGCCTGCACAGCCTCCCCGGAAGAGGGGTGTGGATAGTGACCTGTTCTCACACACAGGTCCCTTGGTGGCAGCAGCAGCAGCCTTAGCGTCTCCCGCCTGTCCCTGTGGTCCATGCTTTTAGCCGCGGCTCGTGGCTCTGGCTTTCTTGATATTACCTGTAGCCTGAGACACTAGTTTGCTATTTGTAAATAAGTCAATCTCTGCAGTTATTCTAGGAGTATTGAATTACATTGGATTACTTCTGTAAGCAATAAATTAATCCTTAATGAGACATAATTCAGTATCTGTCCTTGTGATCTTCAATTTGAGAACCAAATATGGAATACTCATTTGTGTTTTCTGTCCATGGTATCTTAGTATGAATAAGAATATTTTTCCAGGTACCAGTATCAAAAGGCCTATCCCTTTAAGGAAGCTCCAGATGCTCCTCTTTCCCTCAAAAAAATAGAATGGTTGGCTGACCATTCAAAATATACTCTTACAAATTTCTTAAAACTACATTCTCACTTGCAATTTTTCTGGAAGATATCTGTCCCCCAGCGTCCCTCAAATTGAGTTTCATCTGTACTACAGAGCCTATATCTTAGTATAGACCATCAAAAACATACACTCCATGTTTGGTGAAAATATTACCAAACAAATCAAACAGATATTTATATATTTATGTATATTGCTATGTAAAACCACTATATGAAAAGAAGGAAGACTCTCACTCCTTCCCTTGTGTGTTCCATTCACCTGTCTCTGATTATGAGTCATGTATGCATACCACTGACTCATCACTTCACTGCATGCAGGCTAGAACTGAAGAGGGAAACTTGGCTTCCAAGGAAGTGTTCTGCTTTCCTTTTTTTCTTCTCTAACAACAAATTTCCTTAGTTGAAGATATATCCTTAAGGACATCAGTGAACTTGAGAAGTGGTAGGCCTGGTGGTATAAGTAAAGTTTGAAGCCTGAAGCCTTAGGCATTGGTAATCTCAAGTGGTTGGCAGTTCAGTGTAAGAATAGTGTGGGAATAAAATAGCTAGGGGGAATAAAAATGAAGAGTTTGTAGACCACATGGCAGTTCAAAGGCAAATGAGTCATATAAATGAGGCTGGTGGCAAGAGTACAGGAAGGAGGGTCAGATTCTAAACCGAGTATTAAAGAGCTGAAAGATGATGGAGAAGCAAAGTTCTCAGGTAGCCAGGAAGTATTAGGAGAGTGTGTTTGCCTCAAACCTAGATGGAATCACTCTTGTGTATAAGATGCTAATGGCATTTGTATGCAATTTGTTCCTCCTGTGGTGCCATCTCTTGTTCTTGTAGGAAGCCTATAGTTTCCAAAACAAATCTTGGTAGTCAATTTATATAGACTGCATTGTAAATCCTTTAGAGTAGATTTGCACAGCTGAAAAACTTCTGTCTTTTAGAGTCACCTGGGATGTGGGATTAGGTTTTTAGATATTAAAAAACCTCAATAAACTTAGAAGGATCAAACATGGTTATTACTTCTGGATTCTAGTAATTTTTTTCAAACTGTTACTCTTCTCATTTCACACACACTCTGAAAAGCTTTGAATTTGGAAAGCTAGCTTGTTCTATATTAATGTAGGGCTATTATAGAAAGTAAGACTACATACATGACAGGCTGGAAGATTTTAATTCTGACAACCTTAGAAAATGTAGTATGGAGAAGGAACACTGAACAATCTGGAACCCTGTGGTCTAGCCAAGGCTTTTCCACTAACTATGTGACCGAGAGTTAGTCTTTTCTCCTCCCTAGGCCTCAGTTCTCTCTAGTGTAAAATGAGGAGGGTAGACAAGCATGGTTTATAAGGCATGGTCCATGAGGGAATCCTTAGGTCATAAAGAAAGCATATGTTTGATCATTAGAAATCCTGTACTTCTGTCCCAGTTTTGACATCCTGTAAATTCCCACCTCTATCAGTTTCTGCAATTTCACATCATTATATCACTATGCATTAGAAATATGAAATTTGAAAAGGAACTGGCTATATTTCTGAATAGTAAAGGTGAAGCTAGGGATGTGAAATTAGACAAATCTCAGAATCTAGGAATTACCAATTACTAATTGTGAACCTTGGTTATATTACTTACTAAGTCTGCACCTCCATATCCTTGCCTAAAAATAATCATATAATATCTAACTTATAAGGTTACTGCGATGATTAAATGGCATCATGTATATAAAGTATATAACACAATGCCTGGAACATAGTAAGCACTTACCATTAGCAAAAACAAATAATAAATAAATAAATAAATAAATCCTTCAATTATATGAAAGAGAGTGATGTAAACAGGATTAAATCCTGGATGACAAATTGTTTTTTATTTCCCAGACCAACTCCAATTGATTGGTATGGTTTGCCTGCTTAGATTATGAAATCTGTTGGGGCTCAGGGGTGATGTGTCATTATCAATTAAAGATTTCTGCATTGAGCACAGAAAGAGGCATCAAAGGTACTTGAGTCTTGAACTTACTAACATTGGAAAATATGTGGTTCAAGTGGTCCCATATGGTTAACTAGATCAAGGGAATGCAGCCAAAGAAAGATAACTCAATGTAAGATAGAAATTTCTTAAATTTTTTAAATTATTTATTTATTTGGTTGCACCAGGTTTTAGTTGTGGCAGGCGGGCTCCTTAGTTGTGGCTTACAGGCTCCTTAGTTGCAGCTTGTGAGCTCCTTAGTCGTGGCATGTGAACTCTTAGTTATATCATGCATGTGAGATCTAGTTCTCTGATCAGGGATTGAACACATGCCCCTTGCACTGGGAGCTAAGTATCTTAACTGCTTCACCACTAGGGAAGTCTAAGATAGAACTTTCTAATAGAAATGGGTGTTCAAAGCAGAAATGATGTTTTTACAGTCTGTGATTTGTGTCACTAGAGATATTCAAATACAGGTTGAATGGACACTTGGAAGAAATATTATAGTAGCGATAAAGATGGAATGCTCTGAGAGGTGAGATTTTTGGAATGTTGGACTCGAGAGCTCCTTAAATCCTCTGCTCCCTGAAAATTAATGAAAAGGCTCACAAATATGGAAACAATAAAGTTTTTCAGAACTTAGAAAACTATGCAATCTAAGAAAAACTACCAAGCCTCAGAAAGAACATCAGTGTTAGAGATGTTATGAGTTGGCCTATTATGATCCATCTCTCCTTGGTGTTGCATTAGCTTTAAAAAGGTACAGAGTGAGAATGGAACTCTATAGAACATTCCATAACCAGAGCATTATCATTAATTGACTGTCTTGTAGCTCCCTCAAAATGCTCCTTTCACAGGGCATTGCTGTCATTTGACCTGACTAGAATACCCCTCTGTGGGGAAATCGCAATCCCCAGGGTGTTGGTTGAAAGCAATTAGTTGCAATCATATAATATTTTGGCTTCATAAGGCTGTTTGTTAGCATAAACAACAGATCAGCCAAAAAGTTAAAAGGAAAGTGGGGAGAAAGAAAAAAGACATAGAGAGATTTGAAAAATTCTGACACATTGATGGGGATCTAGAAGATTGTGGACATGTACGACACTGGGAGTATGTCCAGAAAAGAATATGGAAATTCCCAGTCTCTCATCTCTGGCTAACAATGAGGCCTTACACAAACAAGAAATAGAGGGTAAGGGAGAATGATCAACTGTCTTTGCTTTGAAGATTTGCCTCAAGGTACACAAAGAACCTGTCAGCAAAGGACAGAAGACTTACTGACTTAAGGTATATAAGGAAATTTCTGTTCATCAGAGTGAACTACTAAGACAATGGAGCAGAGGTTTCAGTGGTCATACACAACAAAGAATGCAGACTTTAAACACTTAGTCCAAGAAAGTCATTAAACACATAAGTTGCATAAATGACAAAAACAAAAGAAATAAAACACTGACAAAAACAACCCCTGAGGTGAGAGGATAGGGTTTTAAAAGTCACAACATTATATTGTATGAAATGCTAAGTTTTCCAAAAAATTAGGAGACATACAAAGAAACAAGAAAATATAATCTATACACAGGGAGAAACAAACAATTGAAACTCTCTGAGGAAGGCCTGAGACAAAGACTTAAAATCTTGATAGACAAAGATTTAAAATCAGCTATAAAGAGAGAGCTAAAAAAAAGAACATGCCAAAGAACTAAAAGTACATATGAGGATGATGTTTAATCAAATAGAGAATATGAATAAAGAGATATAAACTTAAAATAATAGATATTCCAGAGTGAAAAAGAACGATAACTGGTATAAAATTCACAGGAGACCTCAACAGTAGATTTTAATAGCAAAAATATACAGGAAATTTGAAAATAGGTCAATTTAAAAATTTCAATGTGAGGACCACATAGAAAAAAGAATGAAGAAAATAAGCAGAGCTTCAGAGATCTTTGGGACACTATCAAGTACAGTAAATATGCATAAAAGAAGTCCCAGAGAAGAGAGCAAAAGAATCAGAAAGAATATTGGAATAATGTTTGAAAACTTCCAAAATTTGATGATAAACATCAATCTACACATCCAAAAAGCTCAATGAAATACAAACAGTAACTCAAAAATACGCAAACATAGCACATCAAAATCAAACTGTTGAAAGCCAAAAACAGAGAATCTTGAAAGCATAAAGAGATAGATGATTCATCACATGCAACATATCTTCAAAAATATTAACAGTGGACCAATGGAGGAAGCACCACAAGTGCCTGTGTGCGGTCACGTCTGCCAGAGACAAGCGCTCGCTGTCTGCGCCCCAGCATCTGAGGGGGGGCGCTCATCCAGAACATTTTTTTCTTAAATAGCACAGAACCTTGCTTTTCTGGATGATCCCCGGTGGTTTACTCCCTAATTTTCACCCGTGTGGATGAAAAGCTCTTGAGGCTGCAGCCAGGAGTCAGCGCTGTGCATCTGAGGTGAGAGAGTCAACTTCAGGACACTGGTCCACAAGAGACCTCATAGCTCCACATAATATCAAATGGTGAAAATCTCCCAGAGATCTCCATCTCAACACCAAGACCCAGCTTCACTCAACGACTAGCAAGCTACAGTGCTGGACAACTTATGCCAAACAACTAGCAAGACATGAACACAACCCCACCCATTAGCAGAGAGGCTGCGTAAAATCAAAATAAGGCCACAGACACGCAAAAACATAAAACAAGACATGGACCTGGCGAACAGAAAGACAAGATCCAGCCTCATCCACCAAAGCACAGGCACTACTCCCCGCCACCAGGAAGCCTACACAACCCACTGAACCAAGATTAGGCACTGGGGACAGACACCAAAACAACGGGAACTAAAAACCTGCAGCCTGCAAAAAGGAGACCCCAAACACGGTAAGATAAGCAAAATGAGAAGACAGAAAAACACACAGCAGATGAAGAAGCAAGATAAAAACCCACCAGACCTAACAAATGAAGAGGAAATAGGCAGTCTACTTGAAAAAGAATTCAGAATAATGATAGTAAAGATGATCGAAAATCTTGGAAATAGAATAGAGAAAATGCAAAAAACATTTAACAAGGACCTAGAAGAACTAAAAATGAAACAAGCAACGATGAACAACACAATAAATGAAATTAAAAATACTCTAGATGGGATCAGTAGCAGAATAACTGAGGCAGAAGAACGGATAAGTGACCTGGAATATAAAATAGTGGACATAACTACTACAGAGCAGAATAAAGAAAACAGAAGGTAAAGAACTGAGGACAGTCTCAGAGACCTCTGGGACAACATTAAAGGCACCAACATTCGAAATATAGGGGTTCCAGAAGAAGAAGAGAAAAAGAAAGTGACTGAGAATATATATGAAGAGATTATGGTTGAAAACTTCCCGAATATGGGAAAGGAAATAGTTAATCAAGTACAGGAAGCACAGGGAGTCCCATACAGGATAAATCCAAGGAGAAACACACCAAGACACATATTAATCAAACTATCAAAAATTAAATACAAAGAAAACATATTAAAAGCAGCAAGGGAAAAACAACAAATAACACACAAGGGAATCCCCATAAGGTTAACAGCTTATCTTTCAAAAAAACTCTGCAAGCCAGAAGGGACTGGCAGGACATATTTAAAGTGATGGAGGAGAAAAACTACAACCAAGATTACTATACCCAGCAAGGATCTCATTCAGATTTGAGGGAGAAATTAAAACCTTTACAGACAAGCAAAAGCTGAGAGAGTTCAGCACCACCAAACCAGCTTTACAACAATTGCTAAAGGAACTTATCTAGGCAAGAAACACAAGAGAAGGAAAAGACCTACAATAACAAACACAAAGCAATTAAAAAAATGAGAATAGGAACATACATATAGATAATTACCTTAAATGTAAATGAATTAAATGCTCCCAACACAAGACATAGACTGACTGAATGGATATAAAAACGAGACCCATACATATGCTGTCTACAAGAGACCCACTGCAGACCTACAGACACATACAGACTGAAAGTGAGGTGATGGAAAATGATATTCCATGCAAATAGAAATCAAAATAAAGCTGGAGTAGCAATTCTCATATCAGACAAAGTAGACTTTAAAATAAAGACTATTCGAAGAGGCAAAGAAGGACACTACATAATGATCAAGCGATCGATCCAAGAAGAAGATATAACAATTCTAAATATTTATGCACCCAAAATAGGAGCACCTCAATACATAAGGCAAATACTAACAGCCATAAAAGGGGATATCGACAGTAACACATTCATAGTAGGGTAATTTAGCACCCCATTTTCACCAATGGACAGATGATCCAAAATGAAAATAAATAAGGAAACAAAAGCTTTAAATGATACATTAAACAACATGGACTTAATTGATATTTATAGAACATTCCATCTAAAAACAAGAAAATACACATTTTTCTCAAGTGCTCATGGAATGTTCTCCAGGATAGATCATATCTTGGGTCACAAATCAAGCCTTGGTAAATTTAAGAAAATTGAAATTGTATCAAGTAACTTTTCTGACCACAGTGCTATGAGACTAGATATCGATTACAGGGAAATATCTGTAAAAAATACAAACACATGGAAGCTAAACAATACACTACTTAATAACGAAGTGATCACTGAAGAAATCAAAGAGGAAATTTAAAAATACCTAAGAAAAAATGACAGTGGAGACACGACAAACAAAAACCTGTGAGATGCAGCAAAAGCAGTTCTAAGATGGAAGTTTATAGCAATGAAGTCCTAATTAAGAAACAGGAAACATCTCGAATAATCATCTTAACCCTGCACCTAAAGCAAGTAGAGAAAGAAGAAGAAGAACAACAAAAAAATAACCCAAAGTTAGCAGAAGGAAAGAACTTATAAATGTCAGATCAGAAATAAATGAAAAAGAACTGAAGGAAACAATAGCAAAAATCAATAAAACTGAAAGCTGGTTCTTTGAGAAGATAAACAAAATTGATAAAACATTAGCCAGACTCATCAAGAATATGAGGGAGAAGACTCAAATTAATAGAATTAGAAATGAAAAAGGAGAAGTAACAACTGACACTGCAGAAATACAAAAGATCATGAGAGATTAGTATAAGCAACTCTATGACAATAAAAGGGACAACCTGGAAGAAATGCACAAATTCTTATAAAAGCACAACATGCCAAGACTGAATAAGGAAAAAATAGAATATTTTAACAGACCAATCACAAGCACTGAAATTGAAACTTTGAATAAAAATCTTCCAACCAACAAAAGCCCAGGACCAGATAGCTTCACAGGAGAATTCTATCAAACATTTAGAGAAGTGCTAACACCTATCCTTCTCAAACTCTTCCAAAATAGAGCAGAGGAAGGAACACTCCCAAACTCATTCTACAAGGCCACTATCACCCTGGTACCAAAACCAGACAAGGATGTTGTAAAGAAAGAAAACTACAGACCAATATGACTGATGAACATAGATGCAAAAATCCTCAACAAAATACTAGCAAACAGAGTCCAACAGCACATTAAACAGATCAGACACCATGATCAAGTGGGGTTTATTCCAGGAATGCAAGGATTCTTCAATATATGCAAATCAAACAATGTGATACACCATGTTAAGAAATTGAAGGAGAAAAAACATATGATCATCTCAATAGATGCAGAGAAAGCTTTTGACAAAATTCAACACCCATTTATGATAAAAACTTTGCAGAAAGTAGGCACAGAGGGAACTTTCCTCATCATAATAAAGGCCATATATGACAAACCCACAGCCAAAATCGTTCTCAGTGGTGAAAAACTTAAAGCATTTCCAGTAAGATCAGGAACAAGAGAAGGTTGCCAACTCTCACAACTATTTTTGTGTGTGTGTGTGCAGTACGTGGGCCTCTCCCTGTTCTGGCCTTTCCCGTTGTGGAGCACAGGCTACGGACATGCAGGCTCAGCAGCCATGGCTTTCAGGCCCAGCTGCTCTGCGGCATGTGGGATCTCCCTGGATGGGGGCACGAACCCACGTCCCATGCAACGGCAGCCAGACTCTCAACCACTGTGTCACAAGGGAAGCCCCTCTCCACTCTTATTCAACATAGTTTCGGAAGTTTTAGCCACAGCAATCAGAAAAGGAAACGAAATAAAATGAATCCAAGTCAGAAAAGAAGATGTAAAGCTGTCAACTGTTTGCAGCTGACATGATACTATACATAGAGAATCCTAAAGATGCTACCAGAAAACTACTAGAGTTAATAAATGAATTTGCTAAAGTAGCAGGAAGCAAAATTAATGCACAGAAATCTCTGGCATTCCTATACACTAATGATGAAAAATCTGAAAGTGAAATCAAGAAAGCACTCCCGTTTACCATTGCAACAAAAAGTATAAAATATCTAGGAATAAACCTACCTAAGGAGACAAAAGACCTGTATGCAGAATATTATAAAACACTGATGAAAGAAATTAAAGATGATACAAATAGATGGAGAGATATACCATGTTCTTGGATTGGAAGAATCAACATTGTGAAAATGACTCAACTACCCAGAGCAATCTACAGATTCAATGCAATCCTTACCAAACTACCACTAGCATTTTTCACAGAACTAGAAGAAAAACTTCACAATTTTTATTGAAACACAAAAGACCCCAATAGCCAATGCAATCTTGAGAATGAAAAACGGAGCTGGAGTAATCAAGCTCCCTGACTTCAGACTACACTACAAAGCTACAGTAATCAAGACATTATGGTACTGGCACAAAACCAGAAATATAGATCAATGGAACAGGATAGAAAGCCCAGAGGTAAACCCGCACACATATGGTCAACTTATATTTGATAAAGGAGGCAGGAATGTACAGTGGAGAAAGGATAGCCTCTTCAATAAGTGGTGCTGGGAAAACTGGACAGCTACATGTAAAAGTATGAGATTAGATCACTCCCTAACACCATACACAAAAATAAGCTCAAAATGGATTAAAGACCTAAATATAAGGCCAGAAACTATCAAACTCATAGAGGAAAAACATAGGCAGAACACTCTATGATATAAATCACAGCAAGATCCTTTTTGACCCACCTCCTAGAGAAATGGAAATAAAAACAAAAATAAACAAATGGGACCTAATGAAACTTCAAAGCTTTTGCACAGCAAAGGAAACCATAAACAAGACCAAAAGCAACCCTCAGAATGGGAGAAAATATTTGCAAATGAAGCAACTGACAAAGGATTAATCTCCAAAATTTACAAGCAGCCCATGCAGCTCAATAACAATAAAACAAACAACCCAATCCAAAATTGGGCAGAAGACCTAAATAGACACTTCTCCAAAGAAGATATACAGATTGCCAACAAACACATGAAAGAATGCTCAACATCATTAATCATTAGAGAAATGCAAATCAAAACTACAATGAGATATCATCTCACACCAGTCAGAATGGCCATCATCAAAAAATCTAGAAACAATGAATGCTGGAGATGGTGTGGAGAAAAGGTAACACTCTTGCACTGCGGGTGGGAATGTGAATTGGTACAGTCACTAGGGAGAACAGTATGGAGGTTCCTTAAAAAACTACATATAGTACTACCATATGACCCAGCAGTCCCACTACTGGGCATATATGCTGAGAAATCTATAATTCAAAAAGATTCATGTACCAAAATGTTAATTGCAGATCTATTTACAATAACCAGGGGATGGAAACAACCTAAGTGTTCATCATTGGATGAATGGATAAACGATATATGGCACATATATTAATGGAATATTACTCAGCCATAAAAAGAAACAAAACTGAGCTATTTGTAATGAGGTGGATGGACATAGAGTCTGTCACACAGAGTGAAGTAAGTCAGAAAGAGAAAGACAAATACCGTATGCTAACACATATATATGGAATTTAAGAAAAAAAAATGTCATGAAGAACCTAGGGGGAAGACAGGAATAAAGATACAGACCTACTAGAGAATGGGCTTGAGGATATGGGGAGTGGGAAGGGTAAGTTGTGACAAAGCAAGAGAGTGGCATGGACATATATATACTATCAAACATAAAATAGATAGCTAGTGGGAAGCAGCTGCATAGAACAGGGAGATCAGCTTGGTGCTTTGTGATCACCTAGAGGGGTGGTATAGGGAGGGTGGGAGGGAGGGAGACGCAAGAGGGAAGAGAGATGAAAACATATGTACATGTATAACTGATTTATTTTTATACAGTGGAAACTAGCACACCATTTTAAAGCAATTATACTCCAATGGAGATGTAAAAAAAAGATTAACAGCTTGTTTCTTTTTTTTTTTTTTTGGAATATTATTTATTTATTTATACAGCACGTTCTTATTAGTTATCTATTTTATACACATTAGTGTATATATGTCAATCCCAATCTCCCAATTCATCCCAGTGCAACTCGCACCCCCCACCCCCTGATTTCCCACCTTTGTGTCCATATGTTTGTTCTCTACATCTGTGTCTCTATTTCTCCCTTGTAAACTGGCTCATTTGTAACATTTTTCTAGATTCCACATACATGTGTTTATGTATGATATTTGTTTTTCTCTTTCTGACTTACTTCTCTCTGTATGATAGTCTCTATGTCCATCCACGTCTCTACAAAGGACCCAGTTTTGTTCATTATGGCTGAGTAATATTCGATTGTATATATGTACCACATCTTCTTTATCCATTTGTCTGTCGATGGGCATTTAGGTTGCTTCCATGACATGGATTTTGTGAAGAGTGCTGCAATGAATATTGAGGTGCATGTAATTTTTTGAATTATGGTTTTCTCTGGGTATATGCCCAGAAGTGAGATTGCTGGGTAATACAGTAGTTCTATTTGTAGTTTTTTAAGGAACCTCCATACTGTTCTCCAGAGTGGCTGTATCAATTTACATTCCCACCAACAGTGCAAGAGGGTTCCCTTTTCTCCACACCCTCTCCAGCATTGGTTGTTTTTAGATTTTCTGATGATTCCCATTCTAACTGGTGTGAGGTGATACATCACTGTAGTTTTAATTTGAATTTCTGTAATAATCAGTGATATTGAGCAACTTTTCATGTTCTTCTTGGCCATCTGTATGTCTTCTTTGTAGAACTGTCTATTTAGGTCTTCTGCCCATTTTTTGATTGGATTGTTTGTTTTTTTGATATTGAGCTACATGTGCTTTTTATATATTTTGGAGGTTAATCCTTTGTCTATTGATTCATTTGCAAATATTTTCTCCCATTCTGAGAGTTGTCTTTCCATCTTGTTTGTAGTTCCCTTTGCTGTGCAAAAACTTTTAAGTTTCATTAGGTCCCATTTGTTTATTTTTATTTCCATTACTGTAGGAGGTGGGTCAAAAAAAGGTCTTGCTTTGATATATGTCAGAGAGTGTTCTTCCTATGTTTTCCTCTAAGTGTTTTATAGTGTCTGGTCTTACATTTAAGTCTTTAATCCATTTTGAGTTTACTTCTGTGTGTGGTATTAGGCAGTGTTCTGATTTTATTCTTTTACATGTAGCTGTCTAGTTTTCCCACCACCACTTATTGAAGATACTGTCTTTTCTCCAGTGTATATCATTGCCTCCTTTGTCATAGATTAGTGGACCATAGGTGTATTGGCTTATATCTGGGCTTTCTATCCGATTCCATTGATCTATATTTCTGTTTTTGTGCCAGTATCATATTGTCTTGGTTATTGTGGCTTTGTAGTATAGCCTGAAGTCAAGGAGCCTGGTTCCTCCTGCTCTGTTCTTTTTCCCTCAAGATTACTTTGGTTATTTGGAGTCTTCTGTGTCTCCATACAAATTTTAACACATTTTGTTCTACTTTTTAAAAAAATGCCATTGGTAATTTGATAGGGATTACATTAAATCGGTAGTTTGCTTTGGGTAGCATAGTCATTTTCACAATATTGATTTTTCCAATCCAAGAACGTGGTATAGCTCTCCATCTGTTTGTGTCATATTTGATTTCTTTCTTCAATGTCTTATAGGTTCCTTAGTACAAGTCTTTTACTTCCTTAAGTAGGTTTATTCCTATGTATTTTATTCTTTTTGTTGCAATGGTGAATGGGATTGTTTCCTTAATTTTTTACTGATATTTCATTGTTAGTGCATAGCAATGCCAGATATTTCTGTGCATTATTTTTTTTATTTGGCAACTTTACCAAACTCATTGATTAGTAGTTTTCTGGTGGCATGTTTAGGATTATCTGCTTATAGTATCATGTCATCTGCAAACAGTGACAGTTTTACTTCCTCTTTTCCAATCTGTATTCATTTTATTTCTTTTTCTTCTGTGATTGCCACGTGTAGGACTTCCAAAACTATGGTGAATAATAGTGGCAAGAATGGACATCCTTGTCTTGTTCCTGATCTTAGATGAAATGCTTTCAGGTTTACACCATTGAAAATGATGTTTGCTGAGGGTTTGTCATATATGGGCTTTCTTAGGTTGAGGTAGGTTCCCTCTATTCCCACTTTCTGGAGAGTTTTTTTTATCATAAATGTGGGTTGAATTTTGTCAAAAGATTTTTCTGCATCTATTGAGGTGATCATATGTTTTTATTCTTCAATTTATTAATACGACATATCACATTGATTGATTTGCATAATTGAAGAACCTTTGCATCCCTGGGATAAATCCCACTTGATCATGGTGTATGATCCTTTTAATGTGTTGTTGGATTCTGTTTCCTACTATTTTGTTGAGAATTTTTGCATCTATATTTATCAGTGATATTGGTTTGTAATTTTCTTTTTTTCTAGTATCCTTGTCTTGCTTTGGTATCAGGGTGATAGTGGCCTCATAGAATGAGATTTGGTTTGTTACTTCCTCTGCAAATATTTTGGAAGTGTTTTAGAAGGATGGGCGTTAGTTCTTCTCTAAGTGTTTGATAGAATTCACCTCTGAAGTCATTTGGTCCTGGACTTTTTTTGTTGGAATATTTTTTATCACAGTTTCAATTTCATTACTTGTGATTGGTCTGTTCATATTTTCTATTTCTTCCTGGTTAAGTCTTGGATGGTTATACCTTTCTACGTATTTGTCCATATCTTCCACGTTGTCCATTTTATTGGCATAGTGTTGCTTGTAGTAGTCACTTATGATGCTTTGTATTTCTGCAGTGTCAGTTTTAACTTCTTTTTCATTTCTAATTTTATTGAATTGAGTCCTCTCCCTCTTTTTCTTGTTGAGTTTGGCTAATGGTTTATCAGTTTTGTTTATCTTCTCAAAGAACCATCTTTTATTTTTATTGACCTTTGTTATTGTTTTCTTTGTTTCTATTTCATTTATTTCTGCTCTAGTCTTTATGACTTCTTTCCTTCTACTAAGTTTGGGTTTTGTTTGTTCTTCTTTCTCTAGATCATTTAGGTGTAAGATTAGATTACTTATTTGAGATTTTTCTTGTTCCTTGAGGTAGGATTGTATTGCTATAAACTTCTTTCTTAGAACTGCTTTTGCTGCACCCCACAGGTTTTGGATCATGGTGTTCTTCTTGTCTTTTGTCTCTAGGTATATTCTGATTTCCTCCTTGATTTCTTCAGTGATCTCTTGGTTATTTAGTAACGTATTGTTTAGCCTCCACCTGTCTGTGTTTTTTACACTTTTTTTTTACGTTTTTTACATTTTCTAATCTCACAGCGTTGTGGTCAGAAAAGATGCTTGATATGATTTCAATAGTTTTAAATTTCCTGAGGCTTGAACTGTGACCCAACATGTGATCTATCCAGGAGAATATTCTATGTGCACTTGAGAAGAAATTATAATCTCTTGTTTTCAGATGGAATGTCCTATAAATTTCAATTAAGTGTATCTGGTCTATAGTGTCATTTAAAGACTGTGTTTCCTTATCTATTTTCTGTCTCGATGATCTGTCCATTGGTGTAAATGAATTGTTAACATCACCCAGTATTATTGTGTTACTGTTGATTTCCTCATTTACAGCTGTTAACATTTGCCTTATGTAGGGAGGTGCTCCTACGTTGGGTGCATATATATTTATAATTGTTATACCTTCTTCTTGGATGGATCCCTTGATCATTATGTAGTGTCCTTCCTGGAAAAAGAGACCCCAAACACAGTAAGATAAGCAAAATGAGAAGACAGAAAAACACACAGCAGATGAAGGAGCAAGATAAAAACCGACCAGAGCTAACAAATGAAGAGGAAATAGGCAGTCTACCTGAAAAACAATTCAGAATAATGATAGTAAAGATGATCCAAAATATTGGAAATAGAAGAGAGAAAAGGCAAGAAACATTTAACAAGGACCTAGAAGAACTAAAGATGAAACAAGCAATGATGAACAACACAATAAATGAAATTAAAAATACTCTAGATGGGATCAATAGCAGAATAACTGAGGCAGAAGAACGGATAAGTGACCTGGAAGATAAAGTAGTGGAAATAACTACTGCAGAGCAGAATGAAGAAGAGAGAATGAAAAGAACTGAGGACAGTTTCAGAGACCTCTGGGACAACAAAATGCACCAACATTCGAATTATAGGGGTCCCAGAAGAAGAAGGGAAAAAGAAAGGGACTGAGAAAATATTTGAAAAGGTTATAGTTGAAAACTTCCCGAATATGGGAAAGGAAATAGTTAATCAAGGCCAGGAAGCACACAGAGTCCCATATAGGATAAATCCAAGGAGAAACACACCAAGACATATATTAATCAAACTATCAAAAATTAAATACAAAGAAAACATATTAAAAACAACAAGGGAAAAACAACAAATAACACACAAAAGAATCCCAATAAGGTTAACAGCTGATCTTTCAGCAGAAACTCTGCAAGCCAGAAGGGACTGGAAAGACTTATTTAAAGTGATGAAGGAGAAGAACCTGCAACCAAGATTGCTCTACCCAGCAAGGATCTCATTCAGATTTGATGGAGAAATCAAAACCTTTACAGACAAGGAAAAGCTGAGAGAGTTCAGCACCACCAAACCAGCTTTACAACAAATGCTAAAGGAACTTCTCTAGGCAGGAAGCACAAGAGAAGGAAAAGACCTACAATAACAAACCAAAAACAATTAAGAAATGAGAATAGGAACATACATATCAATAATTACCTTAAATGTAAATGGAATAAATGCTCCCACCAAAAGACACAGACTGGCTGAATGGATACAAAAATAAGATCCATATATATGCTTTCTCCAAAAGAGCTACTTCAGACCTAGGGACACATGCAGACTGAAAGTGAGGTGATGGAAAAAGATATTCCATGCAAATGGAAATCAAAGGAAAGCTGGAGTAGCAATTCTCATATCAGACAAAATAGACTTTAAAGTAAAGAGTATTAGAAGAGACAAAGAAGGACACTACATAATGATCAAGGGATCGATCCAAGAAGAAGATATAACAATTGTAAATATTTATGCACCCAAAATAGGAGCACCTCAATACGTAAGGCAAATACTAACAGCTATAAAAGGGGAAATTGACAGTAACACATTCATAGTAGGGGACTTTAACACCCTACTTTCACCAATGGACAGATCATCTAAATTGAAAATAAATACGGAAACACAAGCTTTAAATGATATATTAAAGAAGTTGGACTTAATTGATATTTATAGGACATTCCATCCAAAAACAACAGAATACGCATTTTTCTCAAGTGCTCATGGAACATTCTCCAAGATAGATCATATCATGGATCACAATTCAAGCCTTGGTAAATTTAAGAAAATTGAAATCATATCGAGTAACTTTTCCAATCACAACACTATGAGACTAGATATCAATTACTGGAAAATAATCTGTAAAAAATTCACATGCGTAGAAGCTAAACAATTCACTAATTAATAACCAAGAGATCACTGAAGAAATCAAAAATTACCTAGAAACAAATGACAATGGAAACACGATGACCCAAAACTTATGGGATGCAGAAAAAGCAGTTCTAACAGGGAAGTTTATAGCAATAGAATCCTACTTCAAGACAGAAGAAACATCTCAAATAAACAATGTAACCTTACACCTAAAGCAATTAGAGAAAGAAGAACAACAACAAAAAAAAACAAAGTTAGCAGAAGGAAAGAAATCATAAAAATCAGATCAGAAATAAATGAAAAAGAAATGAATGAAATGGTAGCAAAGATCAATAAAACTAAAAGCTGATTCTTTGAGAAGATAAACAAAATCGATAAACCATTAACCAGACTCCACAATGAAAAAAGGGAGAAGACTCAAATCAATAGAATTAGAAATGAAAAAGGAGAAGTATCAACTGTCAGTGCAGAGATACAAAAGATCATGAGAGATTACTACAGGCAACTCTATGCCAATAAATGGACAACCTGGAAGAAATGGACAAATTCTTAGAAATGCACAACCTGCAAAGACTGAATCAGGAAGAAATAGAAAATATGAACAGACCAATCACAAGCACTGAAATTGAAACTGTGAGTAGTCTTTATTTTAAAGTCTAATTTATCTGATATGTATATTGCTACTCCCACTTTCTTTTGCTTTCCATTTGCATGGGATATCTTTTTCCGTCGCCTCATTTCCATTCTGTATGTGTCCCTAGGTCTGAAGTGGGTCTCTTGTAGACAACATATATATGGGTCTTGCTTTTGTATCCATTCAGGCAGCCTGTGTCTTTTGGTTGGAACCTTTAATCCATTCACATTTATGGTTATGATCAATATGTATGTTTTTATTAACATTTTCTTAATTGTTTTTTTTTTTTTATGTAGATCCTTTTCTTCCCTTGTGTTTCCCACTTAGAGAAGTTCCTTTAGCATTTGTTATAGTGTTGGTTTGGTTGTGCTGTATTCTGTTAGCTTTTGCTTGTCTGTAAAGCTTTTTATTTCTCTGTCAAATCTGAATGAGATCCTTGCCAGGTAGAGTAATCTTGGTTGTATGTTCTTCCCTTTCATCACTTTAAATATATCGTGCCACTCCCTTCTGACTTGTATAGTTTCTGCTGAGAAATCAGCTGTTTTCCTTATTGGAGTTCCTTGTATGCTATTTGTCATTTTTCCCTTGTTGCTTTTAATAATTTTTGTTAATTTGATTACTTTTTGTCCTGGTGTGTTTCTTTCTGGGTTTATTGTGATGGGACTCCCTGTGCCTCCTGGACTTGGGTGGCTATTTCCTTTCCCATGTTATGGAAGTTATTGACTATAATATCTTCAAATATTTTTCTCAGGTCCATTCTCTCTCTCTTATCCTCCTGGGACCCCTATAATGTGAATGTTGGTGCATTTAATGTTGTCCCAGAGGTCTCAGGCTGTTTTCATTTCTTTTCATTCTTTTTTCTTTATTCTGTTTTGCAGCAGTTTTTTCCAGCATTCTGTCTTTCAGGTCACTTATCTGTTCTTCTGCCTCAGTTATTCTGCTATTGATTCCTTCTATTGTATTTTTCATTTCAGGTATTGTACTGTTCATCTCTGTTTGTTTGTTCTTTAATTCTTCTAGGTTTTTATTAAACATTTCTTACATCTTTTCGATCTTTGCCTCCATTCTTTTTCTGAGGTCCTGGATCATCTTCACTATCATTATTCTGAATTCTTTTCCTGGAAGATTGCCTATCTTCCCTTCATTTAGTTGTTTTCCTAGGATTTTATCTTGTTCCTTCCTCTGGTACATAGTCCTCTGCTGTTTCATTTTGTCTGTCTTTATGTGAATGTGGGTATCGTTCCACAGGCTGCACGACTATAATTCTTCTTGCTTCTGTTGTCTGTCCTCTCTTGGATGAGGCTCAACAGCTGATTTGTAATCAGAAACAGTGGAGGCCAGATAACATTCAAAATACTGACAGAAAAAAAAAGTCAACAAATAATTCCATACCAAATTTCTCCTTCTGAAGGAGAAACTAAGAGTTCTCAAATAAAAAATAAAAATAAAAAAAACCTTGGATAATTCATTTTTAGCAAATATGCTGTATAAGAACTATTAAAGGAGTCTTCAAATTTGAAATCAAAGGACAAGAGATAATAACTCAAATGAAGGCATTCATCAACAGAAAATATTGAAAAAGCTAACACAATTAAGTCTAACCATATAAGTATTATAAAAATAAATATAAATCTTTGAAACCTCAATTATAAGAAAAAATGGTCAAAAAATATTACTTCATTCTATCAAGAGACACACTATGACTCATAAAGAATGAAAGTAATAATAATAGCTAACATTTAGTATGGGCTCATTATGTGGCAGACACTCTTCATAAATGCTTTCCATGAATGAATTAACTTTAATTCTCAGAACAGCTCTATGAGATTGGTGCAATTTTCACACCATTTAACAAACCAGAACTGAGGAATGGAAAGGATGAGAAAATTTTCTTAGGTCCCAGGACTATCAAGTGACATAATTTTTATTTTAATCCAGGCAGACTGATTTCAAAACATATGCTCTTAATCACTATGTTATATAGGCTCTTAAAGTAAAAATATAAAGTATATGATACAAAAGAACCCAGAAATAATCATATTAACATCAGAAAAATGATTTAAAGGGAGAAAGCACTATGTGGGGCTACAGGTCAATCCATAATATTTTAGTGTTAACTGCACAGTGAAGCTGTTACTGTAATAAATGTATATGAGAAAATAATGGCATTAAAATATAGAAAATAAATACTCGTGATTGTATAATAAGAAAGTATTAAAAATAATGTAGTCTTTATTGTTTTTGTATATTTTTTTAATTATTGAGATTTTTGTAGTGGCCCAATATATGTAAATATCCATTATTAAGTAAAAAAGATGTGATGAATTGGAAGACTGGGATTGACATATATACACTAATATTTATAAAATGGATAACTAATAAGAACCTGCTGTATAAAAAATAAATAAAATTAAATTTTAAAAAATTAAAAATGTGCATTTTCTGATATCAGGCAGCAAGGATTGATATAGACCTATTAGACCAGCTTTATTCAGTTTATTTATTTGGATTCTCTCCAAATTTTCTAAATTTTGTCAATTGTGTTTCTATTTTTTTGGTATTTATTCCATTTTTTCTTGATGTATTTTAATGTTGTGCTATTTTCTATATAATATCATAACCTTTAGAAATTCATTTTGAATTATACTTTTAATGAAGCATTTCTCCTATGTTTTGTTTAACTTGTATATAAATTCAATTTTGGTTGACATCAATATTATACCTACAACTTTCTTTATGTTGATGCCTATACTTTTACTGCCATCTTTCTGAGTCATTGCTTTAGATCCCTCTTGTAACTTGAATTTAAGATTCTCTACAAATATTATCTCCTCAGAGAGGCCTAACTTAATAGTCATCTATCTCCTCAACTGGCTCTATATTCTTTGATAGAACATATCACCATCTGAAGTTATATTATATTTCGATTTACTTACTTATTTTACTCACATTCAGTAGAATGTGAACCCCATGAGGACAGAGACTTTACCTGTACTATTCATTACTGTATCCCTGATGTTTCAAACACTTCACTGTTGATTTTAATAAATGTGTTTATACCATTGAAATTTGTTGATATGAAATATACTTTTCTTAATTCTATCATGATTTTATGTCATTACTGTTCTTCATATTTTAGCTTTTTAGCTTTTGCTACATCTTTTATGATTTATTTTTTTTAAATATATGTTTATATGCCTTATGATAATTGAAGGATGTAACTATTTTTTCTACCTGTACTTTCATCCTAGATTTTCTCATTCTGTTCCATGGGTTTAAACACAATCTGCATGCTAATAACTACAAAATGCTCATCTTCAGGCCTAAACTTACCTCAGAACACCTGACTATTCTTATTGCTTACACTTTATTTCCACATCCTTTGTCACAAACTTGCTCTTCCTCTCCAAAATACACCTTGAATGAAGTCACTTCTCACCATCTCTACCACTAACACAGTCCTGATACATCCACTATCATCTCTTGCATGGATTACTGCAACTGGTTTCCTTGCCTCCACTCTTAACACTCCACAATCCACTCTGTGCCCAGGAGCTACAGTGAGCTTTCAAAAAATAATATGGATCACATATCTCCTCTGCTTAAAACCTTCAATGGATTCCCTTGATCCTCAGATTAAAACCCAAACTTTTTATCATGTGTTTCAAATATAAGATTTATAAATCCTTCAAAGCTCACCTCATACCATTTCTTAGCCACAGGCCCTCTTGCAGTGTCTCATTCAGGATATTTTAGTTCTTGCCTCAGAGTATTTGCATATGATTTTATATCTGGGTGGAAATTTCTCTCTCCCATGAATAGCACATGCTAGCACTTAAAAACATTGCTGCATAACTGAATAGTTATAGTTATCATTTTATATTATATTTGAACTTCTGTCTCTAGATTTAGGTATCTATTCGATTTTTGCTATAAAAATGAAAAAAAATTAACATGATTACAACTTTTAAACTTTTGTGTTTTATCTCCCAATTTTTTTCTTTATAGTACTAAATGTATATTTTCAAGTTTATAATACTTATATTTTGTTCTGAAGCCATGATGTTATAGTTTTGGTGGTTGGCCAAGGTACTATTAGCCCATAGTTGGGGAGACAGATTTATACTGACACTTTCTTTGTGCCTTTTCCCAAATGGCTACCCACTCACTTCATAGTTATCTGTATTATATCCTCAAATTTGGTAAATCTCTTATTGTTACAGCTAATTAGGTCTGATTGTTTAAGACCTTCTGCCTTCTCTTTCCCATATTTCTCCCAGCTAAAGAGTACTGACATTTTTTTTTAACTCTGTGTCAGTGTGGAAGTATGGAGGATGGAGAGACACTTTCTACCTTTCACCCAGGAAACTCATTTGCCTTTTTCAGTCTCTTTCCTTATAGATTAGGAGGTATGAGTGACACTTTCCCAAATGCAGTCCACTTTCTTGCACCCAATACCACCCCTCAGCCCCATTATCGAACCACTCCTCAAGCAATGTGGATAGAAGTTATGTGCCAGTAGCTAAAATCCCTGGTCTATATATCCTTGGACAAAAATTTCCAGAATGCATGGTAGGAGATTATGCCCCTTATTTTTTTATAGTGCTGAAGTGTTTATTTTTTCATTTTAAAATTCATTTTTGTCCATATCACTTATTTTTCAAGGATTTTTTTTGTCATTTGACTATACTCTGTCATCTTATTCAGAGGTCTTTCCAGATTGAATATTTTAAAATGAATACATGGATTAATGGACACATGGATGGAATGAGGAAGGAAAGCAGATTGGAAGAGGAAAAGAGAGGATCAGGAAAATATTTAGGAGACTGTTCTGGTCATTCTGGTGGAAGATGGTGTGAAATTTACTCTACTAGTGGTAAGGTAGGTGGAGAGGAGTGGATACATTTTGGGATATAATTTGGAATAGAACTGACCATATTGTAGACTGGGTGTGGAAATAAGAGAAGTGTCGAGGACAGAGTTAATTACCAGATTTTTGACATGAGTAACTGGATGGATGGACTTGCCATATTCAGGAATAAGAGATGCAGGGAGGAGAGGCAGGGGTGGGTAGAATAAGATACCAAAGTACAAGATTGAGATGGCTGTGTGATATCCAAACGGGGCTCAGAATAAACATTTCAACTGGAAGATAATTTTTGGAATCAGATGAGAGAAAAATGTTACTTGAAGTCAATGAAATAAGCTGGTGGTCACATGGGATAGTCTGTTTTCAACTCTAGGGTCACACTTAGAGAAACATTAAATGAGAGGTTAGGTTATAGCTTTTTTTCTTCCTCTCCAGGTGGTCTCTCTCCATCTCTGTGAAACTAGTTCTAGAGAGGGTGACCAGAGGGGCGTGGCAATGATTTGAAGGCATTGTTCTCTCACTCCTCGGGCAACCTTAAGCTTCTGACACAGAGCTTGGTTGCCAGGTTACTACAGCTCAAAAACTGGAGGCAAGAGCTTTTATTTTCACATACAGTCAGTGTCTGCCAATTGCCAGATGTTGCTGGCGAAGTTCAAAACCCTGTGAAGCTTGCAGCAGATCTGAAAAGCACAGTGGATGCTCAAAAGTGGGTGAGGCAGGGGTGCTCCCTCAACTTTTTTATTGACCTAACACTAATCTAAAATGTCGTTAAATGAAGAAAAAGATGAAGGGCATCTGAGTCTATCAGCAATGCCCAGAAAAATTCAAGATGAATTAGTTTATGTAATCCAGACATCTTTAAACAATATAGCTAGACAAGTAAATGATCTAAATAAATATGCTGAATACTTATTTGGGGAACTAACCAAAGAGATTGATAGCGTCTCTTTCAAACTTAAGACTTTACAACAGAGGGTAATCCAGTTAACTGATGACATTACCCACAAGGATCCAAATGAAGGAGTGTCCTTCAAGTTAGAAAATCAAGGAAAATGTTTCAAAGTACAGTTTTTCAAACACAGCCTGTATACTCTTCCATACCTGTTAAAATATGTGAAAAACATGATGCTTGTGTACAGACATCAACTCTTACTATGCCTGCTCATTACTGCCAAGATAATAAAGTTTAAAGATTTATCCTGCTTCATATTGTTTTGAAGTTTCTAAAAAAAGATTATATCTGGAAAAGAAAAACAAAAGGGAGGGAATTTCAAGCAAAAGAAACACCTAGATTATCCCTTTGAGATAGAATGTGTGCCTCAAAGTCAATTGATAGAAGATAATATTACAGTGGACCATATCACAGATGCTTGTAGTGAGACCTCTCATTCATATGTAGATCAACCATCTGAAAGTACATTTTCCACCTTCTTATTTAGTGAAATCAGTAAACTTCTAACAAAACCTGTAGAAAAAGTGTTATCCTGCCCTCTACAACAGCCAATGCATGGATCTGGTGATGTGAAGCATTCACATATCTATATCAATTATGGAACTGGAATGGGAGAATAGTTGCAATCCCAACCTCAAACTCATCTTAAAACAGAGGTGTTTGTGAGTCCCACAGCACCAAATTCACCACCTCCACTACCACCTGATTGGTTAGCTCTATTAAGAGCTTCAAAGAGGATAAGTATTCCCTCAATAATACACTCCCCAACTCAACTTACATCAACTGTTTTCAGGAATCCAGCAGCATCACCACCTCCTGATTGCCTTCAGACTACTCTTGATGCAGCTCTTCTAATTACACCACCTCAAACAGAGTTCTCTCCTCCAATACCTGAAATTTTCCAATATAATGAACTGATACCAGATGATCTAGTCCCACAAAGTGAATATCAGGAAATGCCTCCACCTTTATCTCCTTCTTCAGTAACTTCACCTAGATTTCAATCAAGGGCTGAAGTTGCAAATCTAACTGACTCTGCTTCAGTTGTACAATTACCAAGATCTTCAGCTTTTCAAGCTGTGAGACCTTCATCTGCAAAATCAAGACTTTTTGTTGCAAAATCACCAAGATCTTCAGTTCCATCAAGACTAAGATCTTCACTTCCACCACCACCAAAATATGTGGTTCCACCAGCATCAACATCTTCAATTGCACCATTACCAATATCTTCAACTCCACAAATACTACAAAGTTCAGTTCCACTACCATCAGTTTCTTCAAGTCCACAAACATCAATATCTTTAATTCCATCATCAAAACATTCAGTTGCCCAGTCAACAAGACATTCATTTGTCCAATTATCAGGATGTTTAGATACACAGTCATCAAGATCTTCAGTTTACAGTTACCAAGATCTTCAGTTGCACAACCAACAGGACATTTGATTACACCACACCCAATATCACCAAGTTTGAATTCAACAAAATCTTCCACTCTATAATCACTGTTTACTTTCCTACAATCACCATCTTCCATATCAAGCCCTTGGGCTCTATCAGTTTCCTGATCTTCATCAGCTGTAGTTTGTCCTGGTTTAAAGCAATTTCCTCCATCAACTCTATGGATGATCAATAAAGCAAAGAGGGCCTTGATGGAAGCAATTAGAAAACGTGTTCTGCTATTCAAAACTAAAGAACAATGTGTACCCAAAGCCAAAATGGAGATTCCTGAAATTGAAGCAAGTAGTATCCTGATCCGTCATAAAGCTATAGGATATAGTTCTGGTGAATAAGACCAGGTGAGGCTGTTTAGATGGATGAAAAGTAAACAAATAAATACAACTAAAGTAAAAATAAATGTCTATTGTCTTATTCTATTTAATTAACTAATTTATAATATTTGGCTTTTTTACTTTTTTAGAATTAAACATGATATTTTTTCCAAGAAAACTGTCAGCACATGCTCCACTCTAAATATTTTACAGTTTTCTTAATTTGCTCAAATAAACCAAAACTACTGACTATTAAGCACAGATAGCACTTATGCTAGTTTTTTACAAATTTTCTTGAAGACAATTAATATCGAAATTCTGAACTTAGCAAGGCCATTTATTCCGTTTCAAATCATGCTTAACTCAAGCTTTAAGAATCTCTGTCTCAATTATATGAATGTATTTAGTAAGCATAAATAATTTATAGTTCTAAATTTACCTCAAGGGGCTGGAACAATCATTTTTTATTTTTTAATTTATTTTATTTTTTAACACTTTATTGGAGTATAATTGCTTTACAATGGTGTGTTAGTTTCTTCTTTATAACAAAGTGAACCAGCTATACATATACATATATTCCCATATCTCCTCCTTCTTGCATCTCCCTCCCACCCTCCATATCCCACCCTTCTAGGTGGTCACAAAGCACCGAGATGACCTCACTGTGCTATGTGGCTGCTTCCCACTAGCTATCTATTTTACATTTGGTAGTGTATATATGTCCATGCCACTCTCTTTGTCCCAGCTTGCCCTTCCCACTCCCTGTGCCCTCAAGTCCATTCTCTACATCTGCGTCTTTATTCCTGTCCTGCCCCTACGTTCTTTGGAACCATTTTATTTTTATTAGATTCTATATATATGTGTTAGAATATGGTATTTGTTTTTATCTTTCTGACTTCACTCTGTATGAAAAATTCTAGGTCCATCCACAAATAACTCAATTATGTTTATTTTTATGGCTGAGTAATATTCCATTGTATATAGGTGTCGTAGCTTCTTTATTCATTCATCTGTTGATGCACTTAGGTTGGTCCCATGTCCTGGCTATGGTAAATAGAGATGCAATGAACATAGTGGTGCATGACATGTTTTGAATTATGGTTTTCCCAGGGTATATGCCAGTAGTGGGATTACTGGGTCATATGGTAGTTCTATATTTAGTTTTCTTAAGGAACCTCCATACTGTTCTCCATAGTGGCTGTATCAATTTACATTCACACCAACAGTGCAAGAGGGTTCTCCTTTCTCCACACCCTCTCCAGCATTAATTGTTTGTAGATATTTTGGTGATGGCCATTCTGATTGGTGCGAGATAATACCTCATTGTAGTTTTGATTTGCATTTCTCTAATGATTAGTGATGTTGAGCATCCTTTCATGTGTTTGTTGGCAATCGCTATATCTTCTTTGGAGAAATGTCTATTTAGGTCTTCTGCCCATTTATGCATTGGGTGGTTTGGTTTTTGATATTGAGCTGCATGACCTGCTTGTATATTTTGGAGATGAACCCTTTGTCAGTTGCTTCATTTGCAAATATTTTCTCCCATTCTGAGGGTTGCCTTTTGGTCTTGTTTATGGTTTGCTTTGCTGCGAAAAAAATTTCCGTTTCATTAGGTCTCATTTGTTTATTTTTGTTTTCATTTCCATTTCTCTGGAAGGGGGGTCAAAAAGATTCTTGCTGTCATTTATGTCATAGAGTGTTCTGCCTATGCTTTCCTCTAAAAGTTTTATAGTGTCTGGCTTTACATTTAGGTCTTTAATCTATCCTGAGTTTATTTTTGTGTATGGTGTCAGGGAGTGTTCTAATTTCATTCTTTGATATGTAGCTGTCCACTTTTCCCAGCACCACTTATTGAAGAGGCTGTCTTTTCTCCATTATATATTCTAGCCTCCTTTATCAAAAATAAGCTGACCATATGTGTGTGGGTTAGTCCCTGGGCTTTCTATCCTGTTCCATTGATATATATTTCTGTTTTTGTGCCAGAACCATACTGTCTTGATTTCTGTAACATTGTAATATAGTCTGAAGTCTGGGAGCCTGATTACTCCTGCTCCATTTTTCTTTCTGAAGATTGCTTTGGCTATTCGGGGTTATTTTTGTTTCCATACAAACTGTGAAATGTTTGTTCTAGTTTTGTGAAAAATTCCATTGGTAATTTGATAGGGATTGCATAGAATCTTTAGATTGCTTTGGGTAGTATATTCATTTTCACAATACTGAGTCTTCCAATCCAAGAACATGGTGTATCTCTCCATCAGTTTGTATCATCTTTAATTACTTTCATCAGTGTCTTACAGCTTTCCACATACAGGTCTTTTGTCTCCTTAGGTAGGGTTAATACTAGGTATTTTATTCTTTTTGTTGCAATGGTAAATGTGAGTGTTTCCTTAATTTCTCTCTCAGATATTTCATCATTAGTGTATAGGAATGCAAGTGATTTCTGTGCATTAATTTTGTATCCTGCTACTTTACCAATTCATCGATTAGCTCTCATAGTTTTCTGGTAGCATCTTTAGGATTCTATATGTTTAGTACCATGTCATCTGCAAACAGTGACAGCTTTACTTCTTCTTTTTCAACTTGGATTCTTTGTGTTTCTTTTTCTTCTCTGATTGCTGTAGCTAAAACTTCTAAA
This sequence comes from Globicephala melas, assembly GCF_963455315.2. Taxonomy (NCBI): domain Eukaryota; kingdom Metazoa; phylum Chordata; class Mammalia; order Artiodactyla; family Delphinidae; genus Globicephala; species Globicephala melas. The sequence continues at coordinate 61,815,902 of NC_083335.1, forward strand.
ACTGTGCTGAATAATAGTGGTGAGAGTGAACACCTTGTCTTGTTCCTGATCTTAGTTGAAATGGTTTCAGTTTTTCAACATTGAGAACTATGTTGGCTGTGGGTTTGTCATATATGGCCTTTATTATGTTGAGGTAATTTCCCTCTATGCCTACCTTTTGGAGGGTTTTTATCATAAATGGGTTTTGAATTTTGTTAAAAGATTTTTCTGCATCTATTTAGATGATTATATGGTTTTTATCCTTCTTAATATGGTGTATCACATTGATTGATTTGTGTTTATTGAAGAATCCTTGGATTTCGGGATAAACATCACTTGATCATGGTGTATGATCCTTTTAGTGTGCTGTTGGATTCTCTTTGCTAGTATTTTGTTGAGGATTTTTGCATCTATGTTCATCAGTGATATTGGCCTGTAGTTTACTTTTTTCATGGCATCTTTGTCTGGTTTTGGTACCAGTGTGATGGTGACATCATAGAATGTGTTTGGGAGTGTCCCTCCCTCTGCTATATATTGAAAGAGTTTGAAAAGGATTGGTGTTAGCTCTTCTCTAAACGGTTGATAGAATTCACCTGTGAAACCATTTGGTCCAGGGCTTGTTTGTTGGAAGATTTTTAATCACAGTCTGAATTTCAGTGCTTGTGATTGGTCTGTTTATATCTTCTCTTTCTTCCTGGTTCAGTCTGAGAAGGTTGTGATTTTCTAAGAATTTGTCCATTTCTTCCAGGTTGTCCATTTTATTGGCATATAGTTGCTGGTAGTAATCTCTCATGATGCTTTGTGTTTCTGCAGTGTCAGTTGTTACTTCTCCGTTTTCATTTCTAATTCTATTGATTTGAGTCTTCTCCCTTTTTCTCTTGATGAGTCTGGCTAATTGTTTATCAATTTTGTTTTACTTCTCAAAGAATCAGATTTTAGTTTTATTGATATTTGCTTTTTTTCCCTTCATTTCTTTTTCATTTATTTCTGATCTGATCTTTATGATTTCTTTCCTTTTGCTAATTTTGGGGGGTTTTTTGATCTTCTTTCTCTAATTGCTTTAGGTGTAAGGTTAGGTTGTTTATTTGAAATGTTTCTTGTTTCTTGAGGTAGGATTGTATTGCTATAAACTTCCCTCTTAGAACTGCTTTTGCTGCATCCCATAGGTTTTAGGTCATCGTGTTTTCATTGTCATTTGTTTCTCGGTATTTTTTGATTTCCCCTTTTATTTTTTCAGTGATCACTTAGTTATTTAGTAGTGTATTGTTTAGCCTCCATGTGTTTGTATTGTTTACAGATTTTTTCCTGTAATTGATATCTAGTCTCATAGCGTTGTGGTTTGACAAGATACCTGATATTATTTCACTTTCTTAAATATAACCAAGGCTTCATTTGTGACCCAAGACATGATCTATCCTGGAGAATGTTCCATGAGCACTCTAGAAGAAAGTGTATTCTGTTTTCTTTCTGCTTGAATGTCCTACAATTATCAATTAAGCCCATCTTGTTTAATGTATCATTTAAAGCTTGTGTTTCCTTATTTATTTTCATTTTGGATAATATGTCCATTGGTGAAAGTGTGTTGTTAAAATCTCCTCTATGATTGTGTTACTGTCGATTTCCTGTTTCATGGGTGTTAGCATTTTCCTTATATATTGAGGTGCTCCTTTATTGGGTGCATAAATATTTACAATTGTTCTATCTTCTCCTTGGATTGATCCCTTGATGATTATGTAGTGTACTTCTTTGTCTCTTGTAATAGTCTTTATTTTAAATTCTATTTTATCTGATGTGAGAATTGCTTCTCCAGCTTTGTTTTGATTTCCATTTGCATGGAATATCTTTTTCCATCCCCTCACTTTCAGTCTGTTTGTGTCCCTATGTCTGCAGTTGGTGTCTTGTAGACAGCATATATACAGGTCTTTGTTTTGTATCCATTCAGCCAGTCTGTGTCTTTTGGTTGGAACATTTAATCCATTTACATTTAATGTAGTTATCAATATGTATGTTCCTATTCCCATTTTCTTAATTCTTTGGGGTTTGTTATTTTAGGTCTTTTCCTTCTCTTATGTTTCCTGTCTAGAGAAGTTCCTTTAACATTTGTTGTAATGGTGGTTTGGTGGTGCTGAATTCTCTTAGCTTTTGCTTTTCTGTAAAGGTTTTAATTTCTCCATCGAATCTGAATGTGAACCTTGCTGGGTCAAGTAATCTTGGTTGTATATTTTTCCATTTCATCACTTTAAATATGTCCCGCTACTCCCTTTTGGCTTGCAGAGTTTCTGCTGAAAGATCAGCTGTTAACCTTATCAGGATTCCCTTGTATATTATTTGTTGTTTTTTCCTTGCTGCTTTTATTTTTTGTGTGTGTATTTAATTTTTGATAGTTTGATTAATATGTGTGTTGATGTGTTTCTCCTTGGATTTATCGTGTATGGGACTCTCTGCACTTCCTGGACTTGATTGGCTATTTCATTTCCCATATTAGGTAAGTTTTCAACTATAATCTCTCCCAATATATTCTCAGTCCCTTTATTTTTCTCTTCTTCTGGGACCTCTATAATTCTAATGTTGTTGTGTTTAATGTTGTCCTAGAGGTCTCTGTGATAGTCCTCAGTTCTTTTCATTCTTTTTTCTTTATTCTGCTCTGCGGTAGTTATTTCCACTATTTTATCTTCCTGGCCACTTATCTGTTTTTCTGCCTCAGTTAATCTGCTATTGATTCCTTCTAGAGAATTTTTAATGTCATTTATTTTGTTCTTTTTCACTGTTTGTTTTCTCTCTAGTTCTTCTAGGTCTTTATTAAACGTTTCTTGTATTTTCTCCATTTTTTTCCCAATATTTTGGATCATCTTTCCTGTCATTACTCTGAATTCTTTTTCAGGTAGACTCACTATTTTCTGTTCATTTGTTTGGTCTGATGGGTTTTTACCTTGCTCATTCATGTGCTGTGTGTTTGTCTGTCTTCTCATTTTGCTTAACTTACTCTGTTTGTGGTCTCCTTTTTGCAGGCTGCAGGTTCATAGTTCCTGTTGTTTTTGGTGTCTGCCTCCAGTGGCTAATGTTGGTTCAGTGGGTTGTATAGGTGTAAAATATTTTTCTCTCACTTTGAATGCTCTTCACTTTTGCTTTCATTCAGAGTAGTATCCACAGGATTCTTGACATCCGAGGAGTTTCTCTGAGTCACTGTCATGCTGGGAGACTTTGGAATTGGGGCGCACGCTCCTGCAGATGGAAGTATTGCTCTTTCATCCATCCAACTGCTACCAGGGCCAACTGCATCTGCCAACTTTTCATTTTTTTAGGTGCCTTGTCATCTAACTAAATTGACCTATCTCCAAGATATTCAAGTTTCTAAATGAAATATTCAGAATTAATAACTTTGTTCACATAATATTAAAATATGTTTTAGTAAATTATTTTACAAGTCAATTGAATTCAGGTGTCTGGGTGAGTTTTCTTAAGGAAATAATTTAAGAGAGAGCCAAGGTCTGGACCTTAAGAAATTCTAAAAGTTAAAGTTCTTGGAATGGTCGAGAGTCCTCAGATAAGATTGAAGCTAAATGATCATATAGCTAGGAAAGGAATAAATAATCTGGGAAGTAAGACTCTTTCTAGAAATACAGAGAATGAATATTTCAAGAAAGGAACATTCAACTATATGAAATGCTGCAGAGAAATAAGATTCAATAAGAACTGAAAAATACCCATTGGTTTTGAATCACTTTACTGTTCACCAGAAAGTAACACAACATTGTAAGTCAACTATACTTTAAATAAGAAAAAAGACAGTGAATAACCAAAGCAGTCTTTAAAAAAAAGCAAGCTGGAGGTATCACACTTCCTGAGTTCAAATTATATTAGAAAGTTATGATAATCAAAAAAAGTTTGGTATGATATGATCCAGCAATTCTACTCCTTGGCATATATCTGTAAAAAATGAAAACTCTAGGTTGAAAAGATACAAGCAATCCAATATTCATATCAGCACTATTTACAACAGCAAATGCATGGAAGCAACCTAAAAGTCCGTGGGAAGATCATTGATAAAGAAGATGTGGGGCTTCCCTGGTAGCACAGTGGTTGAGAGTCTGCCTGCCGATGCAGGGGACATGGGTTCGTGCTCCTGTCCAGGAAGATCCCACATGCTGCAGAGTGGCTGGCCCCGTGAGTCATGGCCGCTGAGCCTGCGCTTCTGGAGCCTGTGCTCTGCAACGGGAGAGGCCACAACAGTGAGAGGCCTGAGTACCACAAACAAAACAAAACAAAAACAAAGAAGATGTGGCACATATATACATAATAGTATATTACTGAGCCATAAAAAGGAATGAAATGTTGCCATTTGTGGCAACATGGATGTTCCTAGAGAATGTCATACCAAGTGAAGCAAGTCAGACAAAGACAAATATTATATAATATCACTTACGTTGGAATCTAAAAAATAATGCAAAAGAACCTATTTACAAAACAGAAACAGACTCACAGACATAGAAAACAGACTTATGATTACCAAAGGGGAAAGTGGAGGATAAATTAGGAGTATGAGATTAACAGATACCCATGACTATATATAAAATAGATAAGCAACAAGGATTTAACATATAACTCAGGCAACAATATTCAATATCTTGTAATAACCTATAATGGCTGATAATCTGAAAAAATATTTGTATAATCACTTTGCCATACACCTGAAACTGATGCAATATTGTAAATCAACTATGCTTCAAAAATGTATGGTATTGGCATAGAAACTGACACATAGAACAATGGAACAGAATGGAAAGCCTAGAAATAAGCCCATGCATATATGATCAATTAATTTACTGCAAAGGTGCCAAGGCTACACAATCAGTAAAAGATAGTGTCTTCAATAAACAGTGGTGGAAAAACTCTATAGCCACATGAATAAGAGTAAAACTAGACTCCTATCTTAAACCATAAACAAAATAAACTCTAAATGGATTAAAAGTGATGGCAGTAACTTGCATAAGACATTCCTCTTTAATATAAGTCTTTTTAGTCAATAAAGTAGGCATCCATGTGTGAACAAAGACCACTTTGTGGGAGTTTGCATTTAGCTCCAAGGGAACCAAGAAGAATCTTGTCCATGAGTGCAGATGGTAGGAGATATTCAAACCTCCATACATTCTGCAGAACCAACAGAAGCAACAGGACTGTCTGGACCTCTCTTGCTGCTGTTTGGCAAGGATTGAGTAAGTGCTGAATTGGGCAGCATTTACCCATGAAAAAGAATTTTTTGCAGAACACCAGCCCTCCTGAAGGGAGACTCCAACACACCATTAGAGAAAAAAATAAAGAAAAATATACATCTTGCCACAGCAAAGATAAGTTTGGTTCCAGCAAAGGTGGTAAGAGAAAACTTTCCTAGAACTCTTCATCCCCAAGAAGGCCCTGATTGGGGCTGATTCATCTAACAGAAACTATCCTTCAGAGAAACAAGAGAGCAGTGAGAGAGGGTCTGCTTACTCCAGCTGGATGGGATGCAGCAGGAGAAAGCCATTTCTCTCCACCAGCATCTAAAGTACTAAGGTGGGAGCACTGTGACTGGGGGGAGGGAAGATACTTGAGAAAAGACAGATAAGAATTTCAAATGGCTTTAAAATAATTATTCTCAGTAGAAAGTCCACCCACATGTCTCTGGGTGTACCATCTCTGGGGAATTTCTTACCATGTCTACAATAGCCAAACACACTGAGTGCTACACCCACACTTCTTCCCACTCTGCTAACCTCTTCTTGGGTGTGATCTTAGGTGCATCTGAGAGAGCAAGCTCCTGAGAGCTCTGGTAGACAATTAACATGGCCAAAAACAAGAAACAGTTGGTAACCAAGGGAGAAACCATAAACTTGAGCTATAATGCCACCTTCCGGAAAACAAAAGAGAGGTTCCTAATAGACAACCTGGAGAATTGTAAGAACTAAAGAACACATAAAAGCTTATTTAAAGAGGTATCTGTTACCTCAAATGCAGAAGCAGAATGCATGACTAGAAGCAATAGGAAAAATCAAGAAAATGTGGCATCATAAGAAGAAAATTATAACTTTCCAGCAACTAAACCAAGATCATAGAATATTGTGATATAACTGATAAATATTTGAAAATAGCTGTTATAAGGAAATTCAGTGAACTACAAGAAAATTTCAAAATATGATTCAATGAAATCAGGAATAAAATTAATGAATAGAGAGACTCCTTTACCAAAGAGACTGAAACAAAAAATAAAGGAACAGAAATTTTAGAGCTGAAGAATTCAATGAATGAGATGAAGAATGCAATAGAGAACATCTGTAGTAGGGCAGACCAGATGGAAGTGACAATAAATGACTTGGAGTATAGGAATGTAGAAATAATATAGTTAGAAGAGGAGAGGAAACTAAGGTTTAAAAAGAGCGAAGAAAGACCGTGAGAGATATCTGATTCTATCAGAAAGGGAAATATTTGAATATAAGTGTTCCAGAAAGAGAAGAGAGGGGGAAGGGGGCAAAGAGTTTATTTAAAGAAATAATAGTTTAGAACTTCCCAAACCTGAGGAAAAACTTGGGCATACAAGTCCACGAAGCTGATAGAACACCTGATTATCTCTATGCAAAAAGACCTTCTTTATGACACATTATAATAAATGTCAAGATCAACAAAGAAAGAATCATAAAGGCAGCCAGGGATAAAAAGAAAGTGCCCTACAAAAAAACTCCCATTAGGCTAAGAGTGGTTTACTCAGCAGAAACTCTACAGGTTAAGAGAGAGTGAAATGACACGTTTAAAGTGTTGAAAGATAAAAATTGCCAGCCAAGAATACTTTATCTGTTAAAGTTATCCTTCAGATATGAGAAACAAGGCTTTCATAGACAAACAAAAGCTGAGAGAGTTTATCACCACTAGACCTGTCTTGCAAGAAATTCTGAAAGGAGTTCTTCAAGCTGAAATGAAAACACACTAATCAATGACATAAAAACATATAGAAGTACACAACACACTGGTAAAGGTAAAAAATAGACAAACAGATTTAGAAAGCAGTGACTTTGTATTAGATGATGTGTTTGCCACTTAACTATAGTGTAAAAGTTAAAAAAGTTAAAGTTAAATGGAATGATTAGTAACAATAACTATAGCTATGCAAGTTGTTAACAAATGCACAACAAAAATAAAGTAAATTATAACATCAATAATATTAAAGGGTGAAGTAAAATGGTGGAGCTTTTTAAGCGTTTGAAGATGACTTGCTATAGTCCTAAAAAGGACTGTTTTACCTATTAGGTGTTTTGGGTAATTCACAAGGTAGCCACAAAAGAAAAACCTAGAGTAGACCCACAAGTGAAAAAGGAAAGGCAAAACAGCATGCACCACCACAGAAATTAACCAATTTAAGAAATCAGGCAGAGACAGAGGAAGAAGGAAACAATAGAAATACAAAACAACCAGAAAGAAATTAATAAGATGACATTAATATATACTTACATACCAATATTACAATAAATGTAAATGGATTGAACTCACCAACAAAAAGGCACTGAGTGGCAGAATTGATGAATACAACAACAACCCAGTTCTATGCTGTCTATGAGACACCCATATCAATTTCAGAACACCCTTAGACAAAGTGAAGGAATGGAAAAAGATATTCCATGTATGTGAAAACATGGTTAGCTATACTTATATCAGAGAGAATAGACTTAAAGCCAAAAACAGTAAAAAGAGACAAGGAAGGTTATTATATAATAAAAAAGGATCAACCCATCAAGGAGATATAACAATTATAAATATATACCCACCCAACATTGGAGCTCCTAAATATATTAAACAAATACTAATAGATCTGAAGAGATAAATAGAGAATAATACAAAAATAGTAGGGGGTTTCAATAGCTAACTTTCAACAATGGTTACATCATTCAGACAGAAAATCAACAAGAAAATGATGGACTTGAACCATAGAGTAGATTGAATGGACATAACAGTTATTCATCCAACAGCAGCACAATACACATACTTCTCAAGTACACACAGAACATTTCTAAGGATAGATCATATGATGCAACACAAAATAAGTCTTAACAAATTTAAGAAAATTAAAATTGTACCAAGTATCTTTTCTGATCACAATAATATGAAACTAGAAATCAACAACAAGAGGAAGGTTAGAAAATCTACAAACATGTGGAAACTAAACAACACATTTCTGAACAACTAATGGGTCACAGAAGAAATCAAAAGGGAAATCAAAGAATATCTCAAAACATATTTAAAAAAAATCAACCTACCAGAAACCTATGGGACACTGCTAAGACATACAAATGGCCATCAGATACATTAAAAGGTGCTCAAAATCACTAATCATCAGGGAGAGGCAATCAAACAACAATGAGATATCATCTCACACCGATTAGAATGACTATTATAAAAAGACAAGACATAGCACGTATTTGTGAAGATGTGGCACAAAGGGAACACTTGTGCACTGTTGGAGGCATTGTTAACTGGTATAGCCACTATGGAAAACAGTGTGGAGATTCCTCAAAAAATTAAAAATAGAACTCCCCTGTGATCTAGCAATTCCAATCCTGGGTAAATAGCCAGATGAAATGAAATCATTATCACAAAAATGTAACTGTATTGCCAAATTTATAGCAGATTATTCACAATAGTCAAGGTACGGAAAAAACTTAAGTGTGTCCATCAATGGATGAATAGATATGTACAATGGAATATTATTCAACCCTAAAAGGAGGGTAATTCTGTCATTTGCAATGAATTTGAGCACATTATGCTTAGTGAAATAAGCCAGGCAGGGGAAGACAATACTGCATTATATCACCTATATGTTGAATCTAAAAAAAAAGTTGAATTCATGGATACAGAGAGTAGAAAAGTGGTTACCAGAATATGAGGGTTGGGAGAAATAGACAGGTTGGTAAATGGGTATAAAGTTTCAGTTATAATGAATAAAGTCTGAGGATCTAATGTATAACCTGATGACTATAGTTGATAACACTGTATTGTATAGGTGAAATTTGCTAAGAGAGTGAAACAAAATGTCACAGAAATTTAAATATGTGAGATGATAAATGTGTTAATTAGCTTGATAGGAGGAATCCTTTCATCATGTATATGTATATCAAACCATCATATTGTACACTTTAAATATCTTATAATTTAATTTAACCTCAGTAAACCTGGAAAAAATAAAAGAATTACAAAAAATATAAAGGGAACTCTTATACACTGTTGGTAGGAATGTAAATTAGTATAGCTATTATGAAAAAAGTATGGAGGTTCCTCAAACAATTAAAAAAATAGAACTACTATATGACACAGGAATCCCACTTCTGGGTGTATATCCAAAGGAAATAAAATCTGTATCTTGAAGAGTTATCTGCCTTCTGTTCATTGCAACATTATTCACAACAGCCAAAGTATGGAAACAACCTAAGTCTCTGTGGACAAATGAATGCATAAAGAAAATGTGATATCTATATGTATCACACTATGTCCTAGTATATAGCTTTATCCTAACCTCCAGTATATATAATGGAATGTTATTCAGTCTTTAAGGAAATTCTGTCATTGCAACAACATGGATGAACCTGGAAGACAATATGGTAAGCGAAATAAGGCAGAGTCAGAAAGAAAAGTACTGCATAATCTCATTTATGTGTGGAATCTAAAAAAATCAAACTTATAAAAGAAGAAAATAAAATGGTGGTTACCAGCTACTGGGGGTTTGGGAAAATGGGGAAATATTGGTCTCAGGGTGCATTCAGTTATGCAAGTGGAGTAAGTTCTAGAGATCTAAAGTACAGCATTGTGACTACATTTAATAATACTGTATTGTATACTTGGAATTTGCTAACGAAATAGATTTTAAATGTTTTTGCCCCCCCAACACACACAAAAGGAAATTTGTGAGGTGATAGATATATTAATTAGTTTGATTGTGGTAATCAATCACAATGTATACATATATAAAAAATCACATTGTACACTTTAAATATATACAATTTTTATTTGTTAATTAGACTTTAATAAAGCTGGAAAAAATTTAAAGCACACAAAAAAGACAAACAAAAAACAATGAAAGAGTTAAGTCTTTTAATCACTTATTTAATAGTATAAGCATAAAGCTAAAGCTGGAGGAAGTGCCAACTCCCCCTTTTCCTTTTTTCCCCATGGAATAACCCACTGGTAATAGTTGTATCAGCACTGGTGTGGAGCTTGTGTCACAATTGAGGAAGCCCCAACAAAAGGCTTCCACAGTTTCATGGACCTTGAGGATGTGGGCAGGTGAGATTGGTAAGGATGAGAGTGTAGGGATAGGAGTGGAGTGAATCAGAGTAGGGAAAAGTATATTCACGTCTTCCCTGCTGAGGCGGTCTCAGCAGAGGGTCTGAACAGCACAAGATTGCATGGAATCAGATAAAGAGTAATAGAAATGAAGTTGCCCAACGTAGACATGTAAATATGTGAAAGAGCATGACAGTCAGAGGGCCTGAAACCTTGACTACAACTCTCCTCAGAGACTGCAAAGCATTGTCGGTACATCAAGTCTGGCATAAAGAAGGCAGTTTCCACATGAGACCTGCCAGGAAAAGCCTTTATAATTGCCTACAGTTAAGCCTGAAAAAAATCACACATAGGTTTTATTTTTCTTTTTAATACTTATTTTTATTTTATTTTCTTGTGGAAAGAATACTTAACATGAGATCTACTTTTAAACAAATTTTATATGTACAATATGTTATTGTTTTTAAAACATTTTTATTGGAGTATAGTTGACTTACAATGTTGTATTAGTTTCAGATGTATAACAAAGTGAGTCAGTTATATATATACATATATCTACTCTGTTTTAAATTCTTTTCCCATATAGGTCATTACAGAGTACTCAGTAGAGTTCACTGTGCTATACAGTAGGTCTTTATTAGTTCTCTATTTTATATATAGTGTGTATATTTCAATCCCAGTCTCACAATTTATCCTTCCCCTCCTTACTCCTTGGTAACCATAAGTATGTATTCTACATCTGTGATTCTATTTCTGTTTTGTAAATAAGTTCATGTGTACCTTTTATTTAGATTCCACATATAAGTGATATCATATGATATTTGTCTTTCTCTGACTACTTCACTCAGTATGATAATCTCTGTGTCAATCCATGTTACTGCAAAAGTCATTATTTTGCTCTTTTTTATGGCTGAGTAATATTCCATTGTATATATGTACCACATCCTCTTTATTCATTCCTCCATTGTTGGACATTTAGGGTGCATCTGTGTCCTTGCTATTGTAAATAGTGCTGTAATGAACATTGGGGGGCATGTATCTTTCAAATTCTGGTTTTCTCGGGGTATATGTCCAGGAGTGGGTTTGTCAGTTCATATGGTAGTTCTATTTTTAGTTTTCTAAGTAACCTCCACACTGTTCTCCATAGTGGCTGTACCAATTTACATGCCAATCAACAGTGTAGGAGGCTATGCTTTTCTCTACACCCTCTCCAGAATTTATTGTTTGCAGATATTTTGACAATGGCTCTTCTGAGCAGTGTGAGGTAATACCTCATTGTAGTTTTGATTTGCAATTCTCTAATAATTAGGGATGTTGAGCAACTTTTCATGTGCTTTTTGGCCATCTGTGTGTCTTCTTTGGAGAAATGTCTATTTAGAACTTCCATCCAATTTTTTGAATGGGTTGTTTATTTTTTAGATATTGAGCTGCATGAGCTGTTTGTATATTTTGGAGATTAGTCACTTGTCAGTTGCTTCATTTGCAAATATTTTCTCCCATTCTGAGGGTTGTCTTTTTGTTTTATGGTTTCCTTTGTTGTAAAAATGTGTTTAATTAGACCCCATTTGCTTATTTTATTTTCATTACTCTAGGACGTGGATCAAAAAAGATATTGCTGCAATTTACATCAAAGAGTGTTCTGCCTATGTTTTCCTCTAAGAGTTTTATAGTATCCGGACTTACATTTAGGCCTTTAATCTATTTTGAGTTTATTTTTATGTATGGTGTTAGGGAGTGTTCTAATTTTGTTCTTTTACATGTAGCTGTCCAGTTTTCCCAGCGTCTCTTATTGAAGAGACTGTCTTTCCCCCATTGTATATTTTTGCCTCCTTTGTCATACATTAGGTGACCATAGGTGTGTGGGTTTATCTCTGGATTTTCTATCCTGTTCCATTGATCTATATTTCTGTTTTTGTGACAATGCCATACTGTTTTGGTGATTCTAGCTTTGTAGTATAGTCTGAAGTCAGGGAGTCTGAATCCTCCAGCTCTGTTTTTCTTCCTCAAGATTCCTTTAGCTATTTGGGGGTGTCTGTTTTAATTCCATACAAATTGTAAATTTTTTTTCTAATTCTGTGAAAAATGCCATTGGTAATTTGATAGGGATTGCATTGAATCTGTAGATTGCCTTGGGTAGTATAGTTATTTTGATGATATTGATTCTTCCAATCCAAGAACATGGTATATCTCTCCATCTGTGTTGTCTTTTATTTCTTTCTTTCTTTCTTTTTTATTTCTTAGTATCTTATAGTTTTCTGAGTACAGGTTTTTGCCTCCTTAGTTAGGTTTATTCCTAGGTATTTTATTCTTTTTGATGCAATGATAAATGGGATTTTTTATTTAATTTCTTTTTCTGATCTTTAGTTGTTAGTGTATAGGAATGCAAGAGATTTCTGTGTATTAATTTTGTATCCTGCAACTTTACCAAATTTGTTGATGAGATCTAGTAATTTTCTGGTAGCATCTTTAAGGATTCTATATGTTTAGTATCCTGTCATCTGCAAACAGTGACAGTTTACTTCTTCTTTTCCAATTTGGACTCCTTTTATATATTTCTTTTTCTTCTCTGATTCCCATGGCTTGGATTTCCAAATCTATGTTGAATAATAGTGGTGAGAGTGGACATCCTTGTTTTGTTCCTGATCTTAGGGGAAATGCTTTGAGTTTTTACCACTGAGAATGATGTTTGCTGAGGGTTTGTCATACATAGCCTTATTATGTTGAGGTAGGTTCCCTCCATGCCCCATTTCTGGAGAGGTTTTATCATAATGGGTGTTAAATTTTGTTAAAAGCTTTTTCTACATCTATTGAGATGAGCATATGCTTTTTATTCTTCAATGTCTTAATACGGTGTATCACTTTGATTAATTTGTGTATATTGAAGAATCCTTGCATCCCTGGGATAAATTCCACTTGATCATGGTGTATGATCCTTTTAATGTGGTGTTGGATTCAATTTTTTTTTTTTTTTTTTGCGGTAAGCGGGCCTCTCACTGTTGTGACCTCTCCCGTTGCGAAGCACAGGCTCCAGACATGCAGGCTCAGTGGCCATGGCTCATGGGCCTAGCCGCTCTGTGCCATCTTCCCAGACCAGGGTACGAACCCATGTCCCCTGCATCGGCAGGCAGACTCTCAACCACTGCACCACCAGGGAAGCCCTAATGTGTTGTTGGATTCAATTTGCTAGTATTTTGTTGAGGAGTTTTGCGTCTATGTTCATCAGTGATATTGGCCTGTAATTTCTTTTTTTTTTCGGGTGGTATCTTTGTCTGGATTTGGTATCAGGGTGATTGTAGCTTTGTAGAATGAGCTTGGGAGTGTTCCTTCCTGTGCGAATTTTTGGAAGAGTTTCCAATGGGTAGGGTTAACTCTTTTCTAAATGTTTGATAGAATTTGCCGGTGAAGCCATCTGGTCCTGAGCTTTTGTTTGTTGGAAGATTTTTTTGGGGGGTGGGGTAGGAGTTTATTTATTTATTTATTTTTGCTGTGTTGGGTCTTCGTTTCTGTGTGAGAGCTTTCTCTAGTTGTGGCAAGCAGGGGCCACTCTTCATCGTGGTGAGCAGACCTCTCACTATTGCGGCCTCTCCTGTTGCAGAGCACAGGCTCCAGATGCGCAGGCTCAGTAGTTGTTGCTCACCGGCCTAGTTGCTCCACGGCATGTGGGATCCTCCCAGACCAGGGCTTGAACCCATGTCCCCTGCATTAGCAGGCCGATTCTCAATGACTGCACCAGCAGGGAAGCCCCTGTTGGAAGATTTTTCATCAGTTTCAATTTTAGTAGTTGTGATTGCTCTGTTATTTCCTATTTCTTCCTGGTTCACTCTTTAGGGTTGTACCTTTCTAAGAATTTATCAGTTTCTTCTAAGTTGTCCATTTTATTGGCCTATAGTTGCTGGTAGTAGTCTCTTATGATGCATTGTGTTTCTGTGGTGTCCATTGTAACTTCTCCTGTTACATTTCTAATTTTATTGATTTGAGTCCTCTCCCTTTTTTTCTTTAGTCTGGCTAAAGGTTTATCAATGTTTTTTATCCTCTCAATGAACCACCTTTTAGTTTCATTGATCTTTGCTACTGTTTTCTTTGTCTCTATTTCATTTATTTCTGCTCTGATCTTTATGGTTTCTCTCCTTCTACTAAATCTTGGTTTTGCTTTTTCTTCTTTCTCTAGTTGGTTTAGTTGTAAGGATAAGTTGTTTATTTGAGATTTTTCTTGTTTCCTGATGTAAGATTGTATTGCTATAAACTTCCCTCTTAGAACTGCTTTTGCTGCCTCCCATAGGATTTGGATCATCATGTTTTCATTGTCATTTGTCTCTAAGTTTCTTTTGTTTTCCTCTTTGATTTCCTCAGTGGTCCTTTGGTTGTTTAGTAATATATTATTTAGCCTCCATATGTTTGTGTTTTAAACAGTATTATTTTTCCTGTAATTGTGTTCTAATTTCAAAGTGTTGTGGTCAGAAAACATGCTTGATATGATTTCATTTTTTTTCTTTTAATTTACTGAGGCTTGATTTGTGACCCAATGTATGATCTATCCTGGAGAATATTCCATGTGCACTTGAGAAGTATGTATATTCTGTTGCTTTTGGATGGAATGTCTTATAAATATCAATTAAGTCTATCTGGTCTAATGTGTCATTTAAGGCTTGTGTTTCCTTATCAATTTTTGGTCTGGATGATCTGTCCATTAGTGTAAGTGTAGTGTTAGTGTCTCCCACTATTACTGTGTTACTGTCGATTTACCTTTTTATGGCTGTTAGCATATGCCTTATGTATTGAGGCGTTCCTATGTTGGGTGCATATGTATTTACAATTGTTATATCTTCTTCTTGGATTGATCCCTTGAGCATTATGTAGTGTCATTCCTTATCTCTTTATATATTATAAAGTTTATTTTGACTGACATTAGTATTGCTACTCTAGCTTCCTTTCGATTTCCATTTGCATGGAATACCTTTTCCCATCCCCTCACTTTTAGTCTGTATGTGTCCCTAGGTCTGAAGTGGGTGTCTTGTAGACAGTATATATACAGGTCTTGCTTATGTATCCATTCAGCCAGTCTGTGTCTTTTGTTTGGAGCATTTAATCCATTTACATTTAAGGTAATTATCGATATGTATGTTCCTATTGCCATTTTCTTAATTGTTTTGGGTTTGTTTTTGTAGATCGTTTTCTTCACTTCCTCTTTTGTTCTCTTCTTTTGTGGTTTGATGACCATCTTCAGTGTTGTGTTTGGGTTGATTTTTCTTTCTTGTGTGTGTATCTATTGTAGTTTTTTTTCGTTTGCATTTACCATGAGATTTTGATAAATCAGTCTCTATATACACCAGGTTGTTTTAAGTTACTGGTCTCATAATTTCAAATGCAATTCCCATTTCCTGCATTTGCACTCTCATTTTCTCATAGTTGCTTATTTTGATATCATCTTTGTGTATGGATGATTTCCTGCTTTTAATGTATGTTTCCCTTTACCATTGAGCTTTCCTGTTTGTGATTTTCTTGTTTCTAGTTGTGACCTCTTTTTTTTCCCCCTGCCTAGAGAAGTTCCTTTAGCATTTGTTGTAAAGCTAGTCTGGTGGTGCTGAATTCTCTTAGTCTTTGCTTGTCTTTAAAGCTTTATATTTCTCCATTGAATCTGAATGAGTGTCTTGCTGGGTAGGGTTTCTTGGCTGTAGGCTTTTCCCATTCATCACTTTGAATATATTGTGCCACTCCTGTCAGGCCTACAGAGTTTCTGCTGAAAACTCAGCTAAAAACCTTATGGGGATTCCCTTGTATGTTATTTGTTGCTTTTCCCTAGTTGCTTTTAATATTTTTCTTTGTATTTAATTTCTGTTAGTTTGATTAATATGTGTCTCGGTGTGTTCTTCCTTGGGTTTATTCTGTATGGGACTCTCTGCCCTTCCTGGATTTTGGTGACTACTTCCTTTCCCAGATTAAGGATATTTTCAATTTAATCACTTCAAATATTCTCTCAGGCCCTTTCTCCCTCTTCTTCTCCTTCTGGGACCCATATAATTCAAGTATTGGTGCATTTAATGTTGTGCCAGAGATCTCTGAGACTGTCTGCATTTCTTCTAATTCTTATCTCATTATTCTATTCCACAACAGTGATTTCCACACTTCTGTCTTCCAGCTCAGTCATCCGTTCTCCTGCCATGGTTATTTTGTTATTGATTCCTTTTAGTGTATTTTTCTTTTCAGTTATTGTATTGTTCATCTGTGTTTGTTTTTTCTTTAGTTATTTTAGGTCCTTGTTGATCATTTCCTGCATCTTCTTGATCCGTGCCTCCATTTTTTTTTCCGAGATCTGGTGTCATCTTTACTCTCGTTACTCTGAATTCTTTTTTAGGTAGATTGCCTATCTCATCTTTGTTTATTTTTTCTTGTCAGTTTTTATCTTGCTACATTATCTACAAAATATTTCTCTGTCATCTCATTTTGTCTAACATACTGTGCTTGTGGTCTCCTTCCGGCAGGCTGCAGGATCATTTTTCTTCTTACTTCTGATGACTACCCTCTGGTGGTCGAAGTTGGTCCAGGGGCTTGTACAGCTTTCATACTGGGAGGGACATTTATCTGTCCTCTGGTGGGTGGATCTGGGTCTTGCCCCTCTGGTGGGCAGGTTTGTGTCAGGTGGTATGTTTTGGGATGGCTATGAGCTTAGTATGACTTTAGGCAGCCTGTCTTCTGATGGGTGGGGCTGTGTTTCTGTGTTGCTTGTTGTTTGGCCTGAGACATCCCAGTACTGGAGCCTGCAGGATGTTGGGTGGGGCCAGGATTTTGTGCCAAGGTGGGGATGTTCAGGAGAGCTCACACCAATTCATATGTGCTGAGATCTCTGCTACCAGTCCCTGTGCCCTCAGAGTGAGCTACAGTCAACTCCTGCCTCCCCAGGGGACACTACAAAACCCCTAAATAGGTCTAGCTCAGGTTCCTATAGAGGTGCTTCTCTGTGCTGTGTCCCAGTGTATGTGTGACCTTGTGTGCACACTCCAAGAGTGGAATCTCTGTTTCCCCCAACTCTATGGAGCTCCTTCACTGAAGCCCCACAGGCCTTATAGGCTAAATGCTCTGGAGGTTCTCCCTCCCATTGCCAGATCCTCAGACTGTCTTGGAGGGCAATTTTTATGTGGGAATGTCCCCGTGTGACCTGTGTAGGTCTATTTATTTATTTTTTTATGGTGCGAGGTCTATTTTAGTATGGATGACTGCCACCACTTTCCTCACTTTATACTGGCCATTTTCCCCTTGATAGGGGGTTTGACTGGTGTTTTGGTGACCAGAGCCTGCCCTAGATATTGAGCAGGGTCTCCCCTTTGCTCTGTGGTTGTCACTGCCCTGTCAGGGGCAGGGTCTGTTCCCTAATTGTTGAAGGAGAGGCTGCCAGATCTGTTTCTTAGCTGTGTTTCTGATCTGTGTTGTGAGGTATGTGGGATTGGATCACTCCCACTTGGAGGGAAGCCACTGAGTATTCCCTTTCTGGAACTGTTCACATGTGAGTGTGCTCTGTTGTGTCCCCTTTCACCTAATGTGTGGGCACACAAATTTCACTGTTGCTGGCACTTCTTTCAGTCTCACCTTAACCATGTGTATGCCAGCAATTGTTCTTGTTGACTCTCAGGCGTTATTGTCACTAGGCCACTGGCACAGATCCACTGAAGTCAGGTCCCAGGACTGCAGTAGTCATAAACTGCAGCTCATACTCTGGCCTGGCCTAACCCCCATGTGTATGCACCCACAAAGCCCATAGCTTCTAAAGCCAGACTTGTCTCAGCTGCAGGAGCATTTGTTTTCTGTTCAGAGGTTTTGCAGGCACTGAATTTAGGAAGTTGTCAGTGGAGGTGTAACTCCTCTATACATGCAACCACGAGGAGATATTTCAGTTCTTTTTCTGTAGTCACACAGCCTCAGGGGCTCAGCTGTGATTTCCACCCCACCTCTGGTCAGATTTCCTAGTGGTGCTAGCTCTCTGCATGCTCCCAGGAGAGCAGGGCAGGTCCCAGCATCTTCAGGCAGATTTCTTAGTGGTGGGAGCTATCAGTGCCCTCCAGAGATAGTGGGGGCAGGTCCTGGGGCCCACTAGTGGATTTCCTAGTGGCCAGAGTGATCTGAACCATACTGGGAGAGTGGGAGCAGGTCCCAGGGCCAACTGATGGATTTCCTAGTGGCAGGAGCTATCTGAACTCTACAGTGTCAGCCGGGGTAGGTCCTGAGGTCTGCTGGCAGAATTCCTAGTTATGGCAGTTACCAGGGCCCTTCTGGGTCAGTGGGAGCAGGGCCTGGGACCTGCTGGAAGATTTCCTAGTGGCCAGAGCTGTCTGTGCCCTACCAGGTCAGTGGGGGCAGGTCCTGGCACCCACTGGTGGATTTCCTAGTGGAGGATGCTTTACATGCCCTCCCAGAACAAGGGGTGTGGTGCCTGGTGTCTTCCTGTGGGTATGGAAGAGGTCACCAGTGGCTGTCTCTGGAGCTCAAAATGGTAGCCGTCACTCGGGCTTGACCCCGGAGCTCCTGTAGGCAGTGTCCTGTTGGCTGGGAGCACTCACAGGGAAAGAAGCTCTTTTGGTGGTCCCACCCCTCTCCTCATGCACCTCCCAATAATGGTGCCCTGTTTCTCTGGTGGGCCCTGGCTTCTGAGTACACCCTCAGTTGCCACAGCCCAGCCTCTCCAGGCTGTTTCTGCACATCTAACCCTGGTCCACTCTCTGGGTCTGACTAGAAGAGCCTCAGTTTCAGTACCCAGCCACCACCCCCACTGACAGAGGAATATTTCAGGTTGGGAAGCACAGGGTGGTGGTGCCGACCCTCTGTGCAGGTTACTCTTCATTTTGCCTTCCACAAACCAATTGCTGCTCTCTCCTCCTAGGCTCTGAAGCTCGCCCTCCATCCAGGCTGACCTCCCCATTGGTGAGGAGACTTTCCAGAGTGTGGGAACCTTTCCTCCTTCACAGCTCTCTCCCTGGGGTGCAGGCCCCATCCAGACTCCTTTTTCTTTTTCTTTTTGTCCTACCTGAGGTCTTCTGTCAGTGCTCAGTAGCCGTTCTGTGGGAATATTTCCACTAATAGATGTATTTTCAATGTTTTAATGGAAGAAGTTGAACTCCATGTCCTACTTCTCTGCCATCTTGATCAGTCTCTTCACACACAGGTTTTTTTAACAAGGAGCTGGACCCCACAATTTTGAAGGCAGAATCTAGGAGATTTGTTGGTAGACAAGACATTGGAATCAAGGATGGCACTCAAAATGACTTGAGAGGGCTTCCCTGGTGGTGCAGTTGTTGAGAGTCTGCCTGCTGATGCAGGGGACATGGGTTCATGTCCTGGTCTGGGAAGATCCAACATGCCACGGAGCTGCTGGGCCCATGAGCCATGGCCACTGAGCCTGTGTGTCTGGAGCCTGTGCTCTGCAATGGGAGAGGCCATAACAGTGAGAGGCCCGCATACAGTGAAAAAAAAAAATGACTTGAGAAACTAGAAGAATGGAGTGGCCATTAACTGAAATGGAAAAAATTCATGAAGATCAGGTTTGGGGGCAGATCATGAATTCAATTTTGAACATATTGAAGGATTTTTTTTAATGTTTAATTAATTAATTTTCTTCTTATTTTAATTGGGTAGTATATTCATATGGTTAAAAATTAAAAAAAAATAATAAAGAGAATAAGGAGAAATTATAATGAGAAGCTTTGTTTCCACCTCTGTCTCATTCTACCTCATTTTTCCTGATAACCCTAACTACATTTATTAGTTTTCATTTTCCTGCAGTGCTTCTTTATGCCCATACAAATACAAGTCTATATTTTATTTTCAACCTTTTCTTTCCCAAATGAAGTATTTTATACACTCTATTACACATTAGTGTTTTGGTGTGATGTTATGATTTTTTTCCTGAGTATATTCTGGACATATTTTCATTTCAATGCATAGATATATTTCTCATTATTTTTTTGAAACTGCAGAGTATCTGACTGAGTAAATGTGCAATAGTTTTAACCAGTCTTCTACAGATTTATCCTTAAGTTATTTATAGTGTTTTGTCATCACACATACACACACACACACACACAAAGTTGTAATACATAACCTGTAGAAAAGTAAAACATGAAGGAAAAGAAGAAGCCATAGTACAGAAACATAAATATTAGACTAATAATAATTTAACTATTCTAAATTTCAAAAAATATGCAAAATTAAATCATAAACAGAAAAAAGCTATTTAATATATACTGCTATCAAATTTTTGCTCTCCTTCAGCAATCCCACTACTGGGAATATACCCTGAGAAAACCATAATTCAAAAAGAGTCATGTACCAAAGTGTTCATTGCAGCTCTATTTACAATAGCCAGGAGATGGAAGCAACCTAAATGTCCATCATTGGATGAATGGATAAAGAAGATGTGGTACATATATGCAATGGAATATTACTCAGCCATAAACAGAAATGAAATTGAGTTATTTGTAGTGAGGTGGATGGACCTAGGGTCTGTCATACAGAGTGTAGTAAGTCAGAAAGAGAAAACAAATACTGTATGCTAACACATATATATGGAATCTAAGGAAAAACAAAACAAAACGGTCATGAAGAACCTAGGGTTAAGACAGGAATAAAGACACAGACCTATTAGAGAATGGACTTGAGGATATGGGGAGGGGGAAGGGTAAGCTGTGACAAAGTGAGAGAGTGGCATGGACATATGTACACTACCAAACGTAAAATAGATAGCGAGTGGGAAGCAGCCACATAGCACAGGGAGATCAGCTAGGTGCTTTGTGACCACCTAGAGGGGTGGGATAGGGAAGGTGGGAGGGAGGGAGATGCAAGAGGGAAGAGATATGGGAACATATGTATATGTATAACTGATTCACTTTGTTATAAAGCAGAAACTAAAACATCATTGTAAAGCAATTATACTCCAATAAAGATGTGAAAAAAATTGCTCTCCTTAATATACAAAGAGATTAAAACATTGAGAGACTATATTAGATACACATAAGAATAAAAGCCCTCATAAGAATTAAAGATATTATCAAAAAGAAAAAAAACAGTCAAAAAATGGACAGAAGACCTAATAGACATTTCTCCAAAATAGATATACGGATGTCCAACAGGCACATGAAAAGATGCTGAACATCACTAATTATTAGAGAAATGAAAATCAAAACTATAATGAGGTATCACCTCACACTAGTCAGAGTGGCCATCATTAAAATAACTGCAAATAATAAATGCTGGAGAGGGTGTGGAGAAAAAGGAACTCTTCTACACTTTTTGTGGGAATGTAAACTGGTGCATCCACTATGGAAAACAGTATGGAGGCTCCTTTAAAAACTAAAAAGAGGGCTTCCCTCATGGCGCAGTGGTTGAGAGTACGCCTGCTGATGCAGGGGACACGGGTTCGTGCCCCAGTCCGGGAAGATCCCACATGCCGTGGAGTGGCTGGGCCCATGAGCCATGGCCACTGAGCCTGCGCATCCGGAGCCTGTGCTCCGCAACGGGAGAGGCCACAACAGTGAGAGGCCCACGTACTGAAAAAAAAAAAAAAAAAACTAAAAACAGAGTTACTATATGATTCTACCAACCGACTCCTAGGCATATATCTAGAGAAAACTCTAATTTGAAAAGATATGTGTACCCCAATGTTCATAGCAGCACTATTTACAATAGCCAATATATGGAAGCAACCTAAATGTCTGTCGACAGATGAATGGATAAAGAAAATGTGGTATATATATATACATATATATGTATATATATTACTCAGTCAAACAAGAATGAAATAATGACATTTGCAGCAACATGGATGGACCTAGAGATTAAGTGAAGTAAGTCAGACAGAGAAAGACAAATATCATATGATATCATTTATATGTGGAATCTTAAAAATGATACAAATGAATTTATTTACAAAACAGAAAGTGACTCACAGACATAGAAAATAAACTTATGGTTACAAAAGAGGAAAGGGGAGGGGGAGGGATAAACTAGGAGTCTGGGATTAACATATTCACATTACTACATATGAAACAGATAAACAACAAGGACCTACTTTATAGCACAGGGAACTATATTCAATACCTTGTAATAACCTATAATGCAAAATTATCTGAAAAAGAATATATATACATAACTGAATCATTTTACTGTACACCAGAAACTAACAGAACATTGTAAATCAACTATAGTTTAATTTAAAAAAAGATTTAAGAAGAACTAAAGATATTGCACAAGAATGGTCCAATAATAAAATAATAAAGACAATAACACAAATACAATAGAAGAATATTTTCTATAGTTTACAAAGTTCTGAATCCAGAAATACAAATTGTTTAAGATCAAATAATACTGATTTCACACATTTTGATAAATATTTGAATTTCAAGATAAAATAAAATTACATAAACAGGTTGGTAACATAAAAACATGATCTGTAAAGTGCTACTTTCAGGTCTTTCTACAACATTAAAAAGCAGAAAAGCAGTATGTATAAAGTTTCTTAGGTCAACTTGCCAGCAGAACAATGAATAACAAAAATAAGGCATAAAATCAGACCAGTAAATCTGGCTAACAGTAAAGGAAAAAAAAAGCGAAAAACATTTTAAAAATTTGAAAAATTCTTTCCAAATATGATATACTTTAAACCAAATATAAGAAAGGTAGAGGAAGCTAATTATTCTTTCTAAGAGAGCAAGGTCCTCTAACTTGACTTATCAATATACCATTTGGAAATTCTCCAAATGTGCTAGGCTGTTTTCCTGATTCAGTATGGCTGATTCCAATGGAGTGCTTATAAAAAGAAATATATGTATATATAAAAAAACACATGTCCTATCTCTTTGTCCACTCCCACAACTAGCTGCTAAATGACTGATTGAATAGTATAAACCTGCTTTATCTTAACCTCCAGCTTACATTCTAAGGGTAGAAGTTGAATGATTTCTAGATAAACAAAGAAAGTGCTCACAAAAAATCCATGCATGATATTTTGAGGGAAGGAGAAAGTCTGTTTTTACTTTCTATAACAACAAAAATAATAACTGTAATGGTTTACATTTCTTGAGTCCTCACTGTGAGAAATTATGCTACATGATATACATATGTACATTTTTCTCATTGTATGGAATAGGCATCTTTGTTATCTTCATTTTACAGATGAGAAAACCAAGACTCAGCAATATTAATACGCTTGCCCAAGATTATGTATTTAGTCAATCATAGAGCTGGGTCTTGAACCCAGGTAGTTCAAATCTAGCATCCATATGTGTTATGATCATCGGCAGAGGCAGATGGCTCCCCACCCAAGTTTTGCTTTGGATGTGGAGACTGAGAGACCACACACACAGACACAAAGACATGAAAAACTTATTACGTAAATAATTGTGATCTCTGGGAAGACTAAGACAGGTCTCTCAAGGAGGTTAAAAATGGTTTGAGAGGGCAAAGAAAAAAGACTGGCTAGGGGCCTTTATTGCAATTAGCAATAGGGGTAAGTGTTCCTATGTATGGGAAGGGGATTTCATGGTTTAAATCTCACATTGGTCCCTAAGAAAGAAGCACTGAAGCATTCTTATCAGTTTATCCAGAGGTAGAGTACAAGGTGAAGGAGAGGGAGTGAAGTCTAAAAGCTGTCAGTAGTCATAATCAAAAAATGGTGTCAAATTTCTCATTACAATTCATCCTTTATGTTTAACTGATAACTGAAACACAACTTGTTTCATGTAATTTCATTTAAACTTGTTTGAGGAAGGCATTATTATAATTTTTGAGGCCTGCAGCTTGAGGCCTGTAAGGAAGGTGAATGCTACATTGAATGCCTTGTTCAATAGCCCAGCATTCTGGAACTGAGAATGTGACTTGGTCACATAAATACTATCTGGAACTCTGAAATGGATGAAGATTGACCTAATGGGACCTTATATTTTGGCTTCAGTAAGTATAGACATGTATTATCTTTATTTATATTTGGGTATCTGTGAAGCAAGAACTTTCCAGAGTCATTTAACGGAAATGGGGGAAACTTAGGAAATGGCCTAAGAGTTTGTAAATATGTGCAAATGGGACCATTTGTTGCCAAGGCATCTAGTATTAAGATGACTGCCTGAAGTTTGGCCAATCGTGCTGGCCTTTGGGTCCTAACCTGTATCAGGGACATTTTAGCTAAGAGATGGAAAGCAATAATATTTTACTGAGCTACATCACATATGAACTCCTATTAATATTTACTTGGTTGCCCCCAAGGGGCTCCCCAAGTAACCAGGGGATCTGGAAAAGGGTGACCTCCTCCATCATTGTGGCATTTGGCAAGGCACTAGGATAGCTAAGGATACACCCTTCTGCATGTGGAATATGCCAGAGGGTCCAGTTTGGGTTCCATTATGTACCAAAGATGACTAAGTAGTTGTGCTAAGCTTGTGAGGTACTGTTTCTGTGACCGAAGGCATAAGAGGGAGCTAGGTATGAAGGTCCTCAGGCTCAGGGCCTGTGAGATCCTCCATTTCCAGGAGAGCCTAGTATGTATCTAGTAATTCCCACTGTAATGTATAGCTCAAACTGAGGAGTGCAGTTTCTTACATCAAAAGCCCATGGACAATGTAAGGATATCATGAGGCATATGAAAATGTTGCTAAAACCTCTAAAATGAAGGAGTCTCTGGGGGCACTAATAAGAGTACTTCTTGTATTCTTTCATTGGAGGGAATCCCAAAGTGGGACAATCTGACAGTGCATAAGTGAGATTAAATGAAATTTGCAAATATGTTGCCTTGATAGACTAAATAAGCCTAAAATATGTTGGGGGTGCTGAGATTCAATAACTGCTTCTTGACAGCATCAGGGATGAAACAACCATTGGTCTACCAAATAATTTTCAAGAATTTAATCAAGATAGCAGGTCCTTGCACTGTGTGTGGAGCAATAGATCATCCCATTTTTGCAAGCAATTTTGTATTGTTTCATCCTTAATGAGTGTGTCAAATGAATCCCCTAGGCGGAAGATGTCATCAATGTAATGTCATACCTGTGCTTCTGGAGGAAGGTGGAGAGAATTAGGATCTTGCCTGCGGAGACTGTGTGTGATGGCAAGGCTGTTGATGTACCCCATATGTAGCCTGACAAAGAGATATTTTTTTTTTCCTGTCAGAGGTTAAGGTAAACTGCAACTGAGAGACTGTTGAAATAAGCAATGAATAAAACTTCAGCCAAATTTTTAATAACAAAATATTTTCCTGTTGCTATTTAGATGGAGTAAGTAATTTTCATATTATTGAGTATTTGGTATGGGACTTTAATGGATGGGACCACAACATTAAGGTTTCAGTAATACACTGTGGGACACCACTCATTCTTTCCAGAGTTGAAAGAGGTAATGTTGGACTGTTAAATAGAAGAGTGGTCATAATTATCTCTTCACTCATTAGGTTGTATATATTATGTTTCAATCCTCAAAGACTCTCTTGTTTTCTTAAATAGTCACAATGCTGTACATTACATATCCATGATTTATTTATTTTATAACTGTAAATTTGTGCCTTTTGACCCCCTGCACCCATTTTGCCCACCTCCACTGCCCACCTCTATAAGCTCATTTTTTTAGATCCCACATGTAAGTGAGACCATACAGTATTTGTCGTTCTCTGTCTGACATATTTCACTTTGCATAATGTCCTCAAGGTCCCTCCATATTGTTGTAAAAGGAAATATTTTATTATTTTATGGCTGAATAATATTCCTCTGTGTGTGTGTGTGTGTGTGTGTGTGTGTGTGTGTATTTCACATTTTCTTTATCCATTCGTCCATCGGTAGACACCAGGGTTGATCCCACCATGTCTTGGCTATTGTACATAATGCAAGGAACATGGGAGTGCATATCGTTTTGAATTAGTGTTTTCATTTTCTTCAGCTAGATAACCAGAAGTGGAATTACAAGATCTAACAGTAGTTCTATTTTATATTTTTTGAATAACCTCCATATTGTTTCCATAGTAGTTGCATGAATTTACATTCCCATCAATAATGCACAAGTGTTCCCTTTTCTCCACATCCTCACCAACACTTGTTATTTGTTGTCTTTTTGATAATAATCATTTGAAAGGGTGTGAGGTGATATCTCGCTGTGGTTTTGATTTGCATTTTCCTGATGAAGATTGATGTTAGAGCATCTTTTCATGTATCTATTTGACATCTCTATGCCTTCTTTTTATCTTTTGCCCATTTTTAAATCAGATTGTCTGTTTGTTTTGTTTGCTATTGAGTTGTGTGAGTTCTTTATGTATTTTGAATATTTGCTTCTTATCAGATACATAATTTGCAGATATTTTCTCTTATTCCATAGGTTGCCTTTTCATTGTGTTGATGGCTTCCTTTGTTGTGCAGAATCTTTTTAGTTTGATGTAGTCCCAGTTGTTTATTTTTACTTTTGTTGTTTTTGGTGTCAAATCCAAAAAAATCCTTGTCAAAATCAGTGTCAGTGAGGTTATTGCCTATGTTTCCTTCTTGTAATTTTATGATTTCAGGTCTTACATTCAAGTCTTTAATCCATTTTGAGTGATTTTTTGTGTGTATGGTGTTAGATCATGGCCCAGTTTGATTCATTTGCATGTAGTTGTCCACTTTCCCCAACACCATTTATTGAAAAGACTGTTCTTTCTCCATTGTATATTCTTGGCTCCTTTGTCATAAATGAATTGACCTTATATGCATGGATTTAATTCTGGGTTCTTTTCCTTTGATCTATGTGTCTGTCTTTATGCCAATACCATAATGTTTTGATTATATAGCTTTGTAGTATAGTTTAAAATCAAGGATTATGATTCCTCTAGCTTTGTTCTTCTTAAGATTGCTTTGGCTATTTGAGGTCTTTTGTAATTTTAATTTTACTTGGCCAATTAATTATTTTAACTTAGGGAGACATGGGAGTCCCACTCTCTCAAGCCAGTTTGTAAGTGCCAAATACTTAATTTTAATTTGTTACTTATTGTATCAGAGCATCCATACCCAGTATGTGATATTTTATGCAATTGCTCCTATGACTAAGAGGAATTTAGTGGATATAATAGTTCTAATGGCTAAAGTAAGGCATTTGTTCTTTATTTTATATTTGGTAACTATCCCAAGATTATAAGGGTACCATGTTTAAATTTAGTGTTCTAGCTACAGCAGTTCCTTTTAACCTCTACAACATATTCAGCAACCAAGAAAAAAAGTCACAAGAAATACCAAAGTCAAAATACACATTTTGAAGAGACAGAGCAAGGAGAACCAGACATGACAGAGATTTTGGAATTATCAACTGGGAGTTTAAAACAGCTATGATTAATGTACTAAGGTCTCTAATGGATAAAGTAGATATAGCAGGTAAGAACAGATGGACAATGTAAGTAGAGAGATGTAAATCCTAGGAAAGAACCAAAAGAAATGTTGGAGATAAAAAATAATGTAACAGAAATTAAGAATGCCTTTGATGGGCTTATTAGTAGACTGGACACAGCTGAGGAAAGAATTTCTTAGCTAGAGGGTATATCAATAGAAATCTTGAAAACTGAAAATGAAAGAGAACAAAGACTGGAAAAAAAAATCCCAGAATGTACAAGGACTGTGGGACAGCTACAAAAGGTGTAACATATTTGTGATAGGAATACCAGAAGGAGAAGAAAGAGAAAAATGAATAGGAGGAATATTTGAAACTATAATGACTAAATTTTTTCTCAAATTAATGTCAGACATCAAATCACAGATCCCGAAAGTTCACAGAACGTCAGGCAGGAAAATTGTCAAAAAATCTACACCTAGGCATATAATACCGAAAATTAAAGATAAAGAAAAAAATTCTGAAGAAGGCCAGAGGAGGAAAATCACCTTACCCATAGAAAAACAAAGATAAGAATTACATCCAACTTCTCCTCAGAAACCGTGCAAGCAAGAAGAAAGTAAAGTAAAATATTTAAAATGTTAAGAGAAATGCCCCCCCACAAACCTAAAGTTCTATATCTTGCAAAATTATCCTTCAAAAGTGATGGAGGAATAAAGACTTTCTCAGACAAACAAAATCTGATGTAATTTATTGACAGTGTATCTGCCCTGCAATAAATGTTTTAAAAAGTTCTTTAGAGAGAGGAAAAATAATATACATCAGAAACTCAGATCTACGTAAAGTAAGGAAGAACTTTAAGGAAGGAATAAGTGAAGGTAAAATATATCCAACTGGTGTATAGATAATATTCATATCATGTAATATATATTCTATGAGAGAGAGAGAGAGAGAATGTTAAGGAATTTCTTCATACAATTATGTGGTTTGACAAGTTTGAAATCTGCAGGCAGGCAGAAATACTTATAACAAATATAGTCTGTGGTTCTATAACTGGCCACATAGTCATAACTGGTATTTGCAATTACCTTCTTTCACTATTTATTTCCTATTCTCTTTGCCTTCCACCAGCAACTTAGCTGGTCATGTCTCTTATGGCATGACTCAATCCTTCATTCCTGTAGGGTCTGGGCCATTAGTAGTCTTGTCTGAATTGGGTCATTATAGTTTTCTATTGACTCTATTTTTTTCTATTTAAGTATAGTTGATTTACAATATTATATTAGTTTCAGGTGTACAACCACAAGACATTACTTACTATAGGTAGTACTAAGAGACATCTTAAAGGAGCTCATGTGTTCCAAATATTCTTTCTTATCTCCATGTGTAGTAGTATCTGCATTCCTTGGTAATGAGGATTAATCACCCCAGAAAGCAAATAACTCCCTTCTTTGTTGCTTCAGAGGCATGAGAACACAAAGAGGCAAGGTGGCTATCTTAATTTCCATTTCAATGGAATCATTTTTGTGTTTCCTGGTGTAACCACTTCTACCTTTGGAACTAAGACCTCTAAGTCAGCATAGCATAAGGTCAAGAAACAAGAAGAAAAAAATTGCTGGTCGATCGCTAGTGGTAATAATGAGTGGTACCATTACCATTCCCACCTCTTGATTCCTGGACCTGTGAATCCTGGCTATAAGACAAATGGTACCACATATTAGAAGCTGATCCAAAGCACATACAGCCTCCTAGAGAACCTTGCTCTGGTCCTGCAAAGTAATGCCATCTATCTGTAATGCCATCTAACTAAGTCTTCAAAAAACCATTCCCCCTTTCAATTAAGCCAGCTGCTTCAGGATGCTGAGGAAAATTGTAAGTCCAGTTAATTCTATGAGCATGGGCCTAATGTCATACTGCTTTGTTGTGAGGGAGTCCCTCAATCAAAAGCAATTCTGTATGGAATACCATGATAGTAGATGACATTCTGTAAGTTTACAGATGGTAATATTGGAAGAAGCTTTGCATGCAGGGAAGGCAAATGATTATCCAGAGTGTCTATTACAGTAAGAAAAAAATGCTGCTGTTTCCATGATGGAAGTGGTCCAATGTAATCAACTTGCCACCAGGTAACTAGATGATCATCCTAGGGAAGTGTGCCATACTGAAGATTCAGTGTTAGTTTCTACTGCTGGCAGACTGGGCACTCAGTAGTGGCTGTGGCCAAGTCAGCCTTGGTGAGTGCATATTCATGTTGCTAAGCCCATGGATCACTTCCATCCCTGCCACCATGACCACATTTTTAACAAACCCATTGGACAATTTGGGGGTGTGTGGGTTAGAGGCTGATTGCATATCCACAGAATGAGTTATCCTGTCAATTTGATTATTAAATACTCCACTGTTTGAGTCACTAGGCATTGTGCTCCTTTTGTTGTTGTTGTTAGACAAGGTCAGATGCAACAACTTATCCTCAACCTTAGAAGGGATGTCTCAACATGCTCCACACCACTAGGCCCCAATAAATTTCACTAAGGTAGAAGGCCCCTGAATTTTTGTTAGATTTATTTCTCACCCTCTGACATTCAAATGTCATACCAGTAAATCTAGAGTAGTTTCTACTTGTTGCTTCTTAAGGTCCAATCTGCATAATATCATCAATATAAATGCACCAGTGTGATGTATTGTGGAAGTGAAAGGTGATCAAGATCCCTGCAAACTAAATTATGACATAGGACTAGAGAGTTGATATAATCTTGAGGTAGAACAGTGAAGGTACACTGCTGGCTATGCAAGTGTGTCTAGTGGTATTTAGTAATACTTATTGTGAAAAAAGCATGTGTCAGATCAATAGCTGTATACCAAGTACCAGGTAATATGCTAGTTTGGTCAAGGAATGAAATCACACTGGAACAGAAGGTGTAGTTGGAATGACCACCTGACTAAGTTTATAATAATCCACTAACATTCTCAAAGATCCATCTATTTTCTTCACAAGCCAAATAGGCAAGTTAAATGGGAATGTGGTGGGAATAACCACCCCTACATTCATCAGGTCCTTGATGTTGGCACTAATTTCTGTAATCCCTCTATGAATATGTTATTTCTTTTAAATTACTATTTTCTTAGGGGAAGGCAGTTCTAGCGGCTTCCACTTTGTCTTTCCTACCATAATAGTACCTACTCCACAGATTAGGGAACCAACGTCAAGATTCTGCCAGTTGCTGAATTCCAAAATCCAATTATGCATTCCAAAACTTGGGAAATAACCAGAAGATGGTTTCGGAGACACAATGGACCCACTTGGAGATGGACTTGATCACTTGACCTCTATAAGCCTCTAGTTTGAATGGTGGAGCACAGTGACAATTTGGGTCTCCTAGAATGAGTGTCAGTTTAGAGCCTGTGTTCAGTAACCCACAAAAAGTCTGATTTTCTTTTCCTTAATGCACAGGCACCCTGTAAGAAAACATAAGCTGCTTTGGGGAAGACTGAGATAAAATTTAACAGTATAATTTTTTGCAGTATAGCAGATTCTTACTTCAAGGGAACATGACTTCCCTTTTATTCAAGGGGTTCAAGTCTGTAAACTGGCTCAAGTCTGGGAACTGGTTGAGGAGCTTTGACTCTTTTTTTATGACTCAAGTCATGGGTAAATGTATTGTGACATATCTATATAATGGAGTAACATTCAATAATAAGGAATGAATTATTGATACATGCTAAAATACACATAAACTTTGAAAATGAAGCCAGTTATATATTGTATGTCACTTATTTTATAAGTCTATATGAAATGTCCAGGATAGGCAAATCTATACATACAGAAAGTAAATCAATAGCTATCTGTGGCTCAGGTGGAGAAGTGGGAATGGGAAATGGCTGCTAAAGAATGTGGTCTTTCCTTTTGGAGTGATAAAAATGTTCTAAAATTGTATTGTGGTGATGGTGGCACAACCTTGTAAATATACTAAAAACACCGAAGAATACACTTAAATGTGTGAATTTTATAATATCTGAATTATATCCCAATAAAGTTATTGAAAAGATAGAATGGTCTATCTTGGGTAATATTAAATTGCCCGTAATTAGAAAGATTCAATATTCATTTATTTACCAAGCATTTGTTGAGCATTGACTAAGAGTCTAAACCATTGGATGTTATAGATATAAATACAACAGAATTTTCTTCAAGGAGTTCACAGTCTAGTTCAGGAAGCCCAAAGTAAATCATCACAGTGTGATCACTACCTTAAAAGACACTATAAGAAAAATAAACAAGGAAGTGTGTATTTTTGCATTGACAGACAAAAGAAGATTCCTCAGGGGAAATGCGTATTTATTAAACTTGGCAAAGAGTTACAGCCCAGAGAAAGAAAGCTGGAAAAGCATGACAAGCTTAGAGAAGAACATGTACAAAGGAATAGAAGGAAAAATGATCAGGATGTGTTTGCTCAGAGACCTGCAGAGCAGTAAGGAATAGTTTAGAAGTCAACAGCTGACCCAAAAGGCCCTCACATGAAATATTAGAGTATGCTGTAGGTCTGTGGCTCTTCAGTTGAGCTTCCTATTATAATTACTAAGGATTTACTAAAATCAAAAGAAAAATAACAATGCTCAGGCCACATCCCATACCAATTACATCATAATGTCTAAAGTTGAGGTTCTGGCATCAGTATTTTTTAAAAAAGTCTTCAAAGGATTTTAATGTGCAACTAACACTAATTACTGATGTAGGAAAAGGGGGCAGTAAGAAGGGTGTTTTACTACAAAGATATTTTGGTGCCATAACCTTTAAACATTTTATTTCTCCGTGAGTTAAACATCCTCTGAAACTTCTTTCAAACTACATATTCTATGTTCTCCAAAGACTACCTGCTTGTCACTACTGAACAAATTTCCTCTAATAAATTTCAGGAATATTGTACTGCGTAAGATATAATGGCATGAAACCAGATTTTTTTTACCAACTTTATTGAGATATGATTGACATATAACATTGTGCAAGGTTAAGGTGTACATGTGTTAATTTGATACACTTATATATTGCAAAATGATTACCATAATAGCATTAGCTAACACCTCCATCCTGTCACATTATTACCACTTCATTTTTGTGGTGAGAAGATTTAAGATTTACTCTCTTAGCAACTTTCAAGTATATAATACAGTATTATTAACTATCACCACCATGCTATACACTAGATTCCCAGAAAATTTTAATCTTATGCCTGGAAGTTTGTGTGCCCTTTGAACATTACCTCCGCATTTTCCCTACACCCTTTCCCTGGTAACCACTACTCTACTTCTAGTTTCTCTGATTTTGGCTTTTTTTACATTCCACATATAAGTGCTATCATACAGTTTTTGCCCTTCTCTGTCTGTTTCATTTCACTTAGTATAACGTCCTCAAGGTTCATCCAAGTTGCTGCAAATGGTAGGATTTCATTTTTCTCTTGGTTAAATAATATTCCATTGTGTATGTATATATATATATTAAGCATCAGTTGACCATATCTGCAATGGTGTGTTCCTGGGCTATTTATTCTGTTCCATTAATGTATGTGTCTATCTTTATGCCAGAACCATGCTGTTTTAATTACTATAGGTTTATAATGTAGTTTGAATCAGGAAGTGTGATACCTCCAGATTTGTCCTTTCTCAGGATTTCTTTGGCTATTCAGGGTCTTTTGTAGCAATATACAAATTATAGGGTTTTTTTTCTATTTTTATGAAAAATGACATTGGAATTTTGGCAAGAATTGAATTGAATCTATATGGCTTTGGGCAGTATGGACATTTTAACAATATTAAATCTTCTGCAACATAGGATATTTTTCCACATCTCCTTCAATGTTATTCAACAAAGTCTTGTAGTTTTCAGTGTATAGACTTTTCCCTCTTTTGTAAATTTATTCCTAAATATTTCATTGTTTTTAATGTTATTGTGAATGGGGTTGTTTTCTTTATTTCTTCTTCATATATTTTGTTGTTAGTATATAGAAACACAAGTCATTTCTGCCTGTTAGTTTTATATGCTGCAACTTTGTAAAATTTATTGATTAGTACTAACAATTTTTGTTGGAATCTTTAGGATTTTTTTGTGTAAGATCATATCATCTACTATCAAAGACAGTTTTGCTTCTTTTTTCTGATCTGGATGATTTTCATTTAATTTTCTTGCCTGATTGCTCTAGCTACAACTTCCAGTACTATGTTGAATTGGCACCATTTTCTTTCTCCTGATCTTAGAGGTAAAGTTGTCATTCTTTCATCATTGAGTATGATGTTAGCTGAGAGTTTGTCATATATGGCCTTTATTATGTTGACATATTTTCCTCCTTTACCCTAATTCTTGAGAGTTCTTATAATGAGAGAATATTGTATTTTGTCAAGTGTTTTTCTGTTTCTATTGAGATGATCATATGATTATTTTTAATTAATAAATTAATTACTTTTTATTGAGGTATATTTGATTTACAACATAATATTAGCTTCAGCTGTACAAAATAGTGATTCAAAAATTTTTGATTATACTCCACTTATAGTTATTATAAAATATTTGCTATATTCCCTATGTGGTACAATATATTCTTTTTTGTGTGTGGTATGTGGGCCTCTCACTATTGTGGCCTCTCCCATTGTGGAGCACAGGCTCTGGACGTGCAGGCTCAGTGGCCATGGCTCATGGGCCCAGCTGCTCCGCGGCATGTGGGATCTTCCCGGACTGGGACACAAACCCGCATATCCTGCATCAGCAGGTGGACTCTCAACCACTGTGCCACCAGGGAAGCCCGGTACAATATATTCTTGCAGGTTATTTATTTTATACATAGCAGTTAGTGCCTCTTGATCCCCATCCCTATCTTGCCCTGTCCCACTTCTCTCTCCCTACTGACAACCATTAGTTGTTCTCTGTATCTGTGAGTCTGTGTCTCTTATGTTATATTCACTAGTTTGCTTTCTATTTTAGACTCCACATACAAGTAATAACATAGAATATTTGTCTTTCTCTGTCTGACTTGTTTCACTAAGCATGATAACCTCCAGGTCCATCTGTGTTGTTGCAAATGGTAAAATTTCATTCTTTTTTTAATGGCTGAGTAGTATTCCATTGTATATATGTGTCACGTCTTCTTTATCCATTCATCTGTTGATGGACACTTGGGTTGCTTCAATATCTTGGCTATTGTAAATAAAACTGCTATGAACATTGGGGTGTCTGTATCTTTTTGAATTACTGTTTTTGTTTTCTTCAGATTATATACCAAGAAGTGGAATTACTCAATCCTCTGGTAGTTCTATTTTTAGTATTTTGAGGAACCTCCATACTGTTTTCCACAGTAGCTGCACCAAGTTACATTCCCACTAACAGTGTACAAGTGTTCCCTTTTCTCCACATTCTTGCCCACATTTGTTATTTGTGGTTTTTTGATGAAAGCCATTTTGACAGTTGTAAGGTGATATAGTATTGTGGTGTTGACTTGTATTTCTCTTATACTTAACAATGTTTATCATATTTACATGTGCCTTTATGTCATCTGTATGTCTTCTCTGGAAAAATGTCTATTCAGGTCTTCTGCTAATTTTTTAATTGGGTTGTTCTTTAAATATTGAGTTGTGTTAGTGTTTTATATATTTTGGATATTAATCCCTTATTGGTCATATCATTTGCAAATATTTTCTCCCATTCAGTAGTTTGTCTGTTTTGTTTTGTCAGTGGTTTCCTATGTTATGCAAAAGCTTTTAAGTTTAATTATTATGATGTTAGCTGAGAGTTTGCCATATATGGCCTTTATTGTGTTGAGGTATGTTCCTTCTGTACTCTATTTGTTAAGAGTTCTTATCATGAAAGAATGTTGTATTTTGTCAATTGCATTTTCTGCTTCTATTGAGATGACCATGTGATTCTTATCACTCATTTTTTTAACATCTTTATTGGAGTATAATTGCTTTACAATGGTGTGTTAGTTTCTGCTTTATAACAAAGTGAATCAGCTATACATGTACATATATACCCATATCTCCTCCCTCTTGCATCTCCCTCCTGTCCTCCCTATCCCACCCCTCTAAGTGGTCACAAAGCACTGAGCTGATCTCCTTGTGCTATGCAGCTCTTTTTTAATCTGTTGTATCATACTTATTGATTAGTGTATGTTGAACAATCCTTGCATGCCATGGATAAATCCCACTTGATCTTAATGTATAATCTTTTAAACTTGTTTTGAGTTTGGTTTGCTAATATTTTGTTGAGAATATTTGCATCTATGTTTATGAAGGACATTGGTCTGTAATTTTCTTTTTACTTATCTGGCTTTGATATTAAGGTAATTCAGGCCACCTAAAATGAGTTTGGTTGTGTTCCCTTTGCTTTAATTTTTTTCGAAGAGTTTGAAAAGGACTTGGTTAATTCTTCTTTAAACGTTTGATAGAATTTACAAGTGAAACCATCTGGCTCTTGGCTTTTATGTGTTACTAATTCTACCTACTCACTTTTTAATGATATGTTCACATTATCTATTCCTTTATGATTCACTACTCATGAGTTGTATATTTCTAGGAATTTATCCTTTTTTTCTAGGTTATCCAGTTTGCTCACATATATTTGTTCATCATAGTCTCTCATTAGTCTTTGTATTTCTGTGATATCAATGTAATGTCTTCTCTTTCTTTTCTGATTTTATTTTATTATTATTTTTTTAATATTTATTTTTATTTTTTGGCCATGCCACGCAGCATGTGGGATCTTAGTTCCCTGACCAGGGATCAAACCTGTGCCTCCTGCAGTAGAAACATGGAGTCTTAACCACTGGACTTCCAGGGAAGTCCCATTTCTGGTTTTATTTGAGTCTTCTTTTTTTCTGACTTAGTGGAGCTAAAGGTTTGTCAACTTTGATTCTTTTTGAAATATTAGCTCTTACTTTGTTGACCTTTTCTATTGTTTTTCTGGTTTTTATTTCATTTGTATCTGCTCTGATCTTTATTATTTCCTGCCTTCTGCTAACTTTTGGATTAGTTTGTCCTTGATTTTCTAGTTCCTTGAGGTGTAAAGGTAAATTGTTTATTTGAGATTTCTCTTTTTTCTTAATGAAGGTGTTGATCACTATAAATGTCCTTCTCAGAACTGCTGTTGCAGAATACCATAGATTTTGATATGTTGTGCTTCTATTTTCACTTGTTTCAAGACACTTCTTGATTTCCCTTTTAATTTATTTTTGACAAATTGATTGTTTAGGTTTTTTTCTTTAATATTCACATATTTCTGATGTAGCTTTCTTTCTTGTTATTGATTTGTAGTTTCATACCATTGTGGTATGATTTGAATCTTTCTAAATTTGTTATGACTTGTTTTGTGACTTATGTGATCTCTTCTGGTGAATGTTCTGTGTGTTTGTGAGGAGAGTATGCATTCTGCTGCTGTTGACAGAATGTATGTATACACACACATACACACACACAAACACACATATATGTGTGTATATACATATATAAGAATATA
This sequence comes from Globicephala melas, assembly GCF_963455315.2. NCBI lineage: Eukaryota > Metazoa > Chordata > Mammalia > Artiodactyla > Delphinidae > Globicephala > Globicephala melas. Next base: position 61,852,983 of record NC_083335.1, read on the forward strand.
TATATATACACATACATATATATATACACACATACATACATATATATATATATATATATATATATATATATATTCTTTTTGGTCTAAAGTAAGATTCAAGTCCAAAGTTTCCTCATTGATTTTCTGTAAGAATGACCTGTCCATTGTCAAAAGTGTGGTTTCAAAATTTCCTACTGTTATTATATTGTCTATTTCTTCCTTCAGATTTGTTAGTGTTTGCTTAATACATTTAGGAGCTCTGATTTTGAGTGTATGTATATTTACAACTATTATATCTTCTTGATGAATTGACCCTAGTGTTATTACACAATGACTTTCTTTGTTTCTTGTTACCAATTTTGGTTTAAAGTCTATTTTATCTGATACAAGTATAGCTACCCTGCTTTCTTTTAGTTTCTACTTGATGGAATATCTTCTTCCATTCTTTCATTTTGAACCTATGTGTATCTTTAAAGCTGATGTGAGTCCCTTTTGGCCCCATATTGTTAGGTATATTTTTATTATTATTCATCTAGCCACTCAATGCCTTTGATTAGATAATTTAATCCATTTTCATTAAGAGTAATTGTTGATATGCAAGGACTTACTAATGCCATCTTATTAATTGTTTTATAGTTGTTTTGTAGTTCCATTGTTCCTTTCTCTCCCTCTTGCTGCTTTTCTTTGTGAATTGATAATTATCTGCAGTGGAATGTTTTGGTTCCCTACTCATTATCTTTATCTTTTGTTAAGCTACTGTAGGTTTTTCCTTTGTGGTTACCATGAGTTATACATAAAACATCATATATATATGATATATATATGATATATGTATCAGTGTATTTTACACTGATAACAATTTAAATTCAATCTCATACAACAATTCTATCCTTTTATTCCTCTCCTTTCATGTTTTTGATGTCAGGATTTATATCTTTTTATATTGTCTATCTATTAACAAATTGTTGAAGGTATATGTTTTTAAATTATTTTAAATTTATTTTAAAAATTTATTGATTGATTTACATATATTCTTTTTTATATTCTTTTCCATTATGGTTTATCGCATACTATTGAATATAGCTCCCTGTGCTATACAGTAGAACCTTGTTTTTTTATCATTCTATATATAATAGTTTGCATTTGCTAACCCTAAACACCCAATCCATCCCTCCCCCACCCTCCTTCTCCCTTGGCAACCACAAGTCTGTTCTTTATGTCTGTGAGTCTGTTTCTGTTTTGTAGATAGGTTCGTTTGTGTCACATTTTAGATTCCACACATAAGTGATGTCATATAGTATTTGTCTTTCTCTTTCTGACTTACCTCACTTAGTATGATAATCTCTAAGTCCATCCATGTTGCTGCAAATGGCATTATTTCATTCATTTTTATCGCTGCATCGTATTCCACTGTATATATGTACCACATCTTCTTTATCCATTCATCTGTCAATGTACATTTAGGTTGTTTCCATGTCTTGGCTATTGTGAATAGTGCTGCTATGAACATAGGAGTGCAAGGTATAGTTATTTTTAATACTTTTGTCCATTAACCTTTATACTATAATTAAGTAGTTAACACATCACCATATTACAATATTAGTGTATTCATAATCTGTCTATATGTTTACATTTACCAATGTGTTATTTATTTTCCAATGTTTTTTATGTTACCAATTGCCATCCTTTTTTTTAAGTCTGAAAAACTCCTGCCAGCATTCTTATAAGCAGGTCTAGTGGTGAAGAATTCCCTCAGCTTTTGTTTATTAGAGAAAGTCTTTATCTCACTTTCATTTCATTGTTGGCTAACGTATTCTTGGTTGGCAGGTTGTTTTGTTTTGTTTTGTTTTGTTTTTTTCTTTCAGCACCTTGAATATATCATCCTATTCTCTCTTGGTCTGCAAGGTCTCTGATGAGAAAACTGCTGCTGGCCTTATGAGTGTTCCCTTGTATGAGAGATTATGTCCCTATTGCTGCTTTTAAAATTCTCTTTTCTTTTTTTTGGACAGTTTTATTATAATGTGGCTTGAAGAAAATCATTTTGGATGGAAATTTCAGTGTGACCCATGTCTACTTCATGAACTTGAAAATCCAAATTTCTCCTGGGGGGAAGTTCTAAGCCATTATTTCTTTAAATAGGTTTTCTACTGTTACCCCCATTTTCCTTTCTCTGTGACTCTAGGTATGCATATATTATTTCTTTTGATGGTGTCCCATAAGTCCCCTGGGCTTTCTGTGTTCCTTTACTTTTTTGTTCTTTTTGCTTATCTGATTGAATTGGTCTTTCATTTGATCTGTCTTCTAGCTAACTGATTCTTTCTTCTGTTGTTTGACTCTATTTTGAAGATCTCTACTGAATTATTCTGTTCAGTAATTGTATTATTTACCTCCAAAATTTTTCTTTCTTTCCTTCTTATGTTTTCTATCTCTTTGTTGAACTCATTTTATTCTTGTATTGGTTTCCTGAGTCCACTAAATTGTTTACCTGTATTCTGTTGCAGCTCTCTGACCATCTTTAGAACAATTATTTTGAAATCTTTATTGGTAAATCCCTGGATATTAATTTCTAGAGGCCAGTTACTGGAGGTTTACTGTATTTCTTTGGTGATGTCATGTTTCTTTGATTTGTCTTGATCTCTGTAGTTTTGAAAAGGTGTCTGCACATTTGAAGAAGCCCTCACCTCTTCCAGACTTTATAAACTGAACTTGGTAAGGGAAACCTTTTACCTATGGATGGGAGTATGCTGGATCATGTTATGGCTTGATTTCTAGTGGTTCAGTGGAACAAATCTGAGGGTGTTTGATGGCACCAGGCCTAGTAGGGCCTGATGTCTCTTTGGTTCAGGCCACTGCAGTCCACAGCATTGACAACTGTGTAGTCCTTGTCAAGCACTGTGTGGGGACCATAGTGGCTTCAAGGGCTATTGACATCCTTAGACATCTAAGTCTAGCAGCTAGAAACCAGGGCAGGCAGCAGTGGTAGCCAGAGCCAGTTGTGTACACACACTTAGCTGTGGAGGCCAGCTGAAAGTGCCTATGTAGTGGCAGCGGCAAGTTGCAGATACACATGTAGTAATGAGGCCCAGGACAAATAACATGGGCCAGGGACAACTATGCTCTCTGGAAGCTGCAGAAGCCCTGGCTGTCAGCATGTTCTCCTGTAGCTTTACACTCTCCCTCCAGGCATACATGCTTCAGCATAAGTCACTAATGGGGATTCGTCTGGAGGCATGCAACTGCACAGCTGGAAATGTTAGCTGCATGTATATGCATTGATGCCATGCAGTGACAGAAGCCAGTGACTGATCCAGGTCCACAACAGCTGCAGTGACGCTGGTTGTTGGTGTGCTCTCCTATGGCTGCACACTCTTCCCCTGGGCATGCATCCTGCAGTGAAGGCCAATCACAGACATCAAACTGGAAATGTACAGATGTGTAGCTGGAGAGGTTAATCCTGAGTGCAGTCATGGCAGTGGGCATCAGATAGGGGGTGTATAGGCTGGTCTCTTGAATTCATGCATCTGCAGATGCCTGGGATGCCTGCTTGTGCATGCTCTGGGCTTCTGTAGAGGCAGAGGGGAGGGAGTGGGGAAGGACTCAGGTGGCTTGCATTAGCAAATGTGAATACCTGAGGACCAAATGCTAGCAAAATCTGCAGGGAGTCTACAGAAGCTCTGCTGGCTCTTGGCTTCATCACTGGTGAAATCTGCTGAGTTTGTCTGCAGAGAAGGTCTTTATAAACCATAATAGCTCCTCCTGCAAGTATATTAATAATAGCCCCTGATTTTCGTCCTTGTTCCTAGCCGGCTCTATACATCTTGACTTTGCTGGTCTGGGTGAGGTGAAACCAAAGCAAAACCTTTGTGCAGTGTCCTGAAAGGCTGGAGAATCTGGTCTGTCACCACACTCTTCCTTTCCTGGCTAGAGGAATTCGTTCTAGCTGGGAAGTTCCTTCTTAGAACTGAACAATGCTGTTCGGGGGATGGGATGATGCAAGAAAAAAAGCTGTCCTTCTTCTCTTCTACATATACTCAGAGTTTAAAAATCTAAATCAATGAAGCCCCTTGACCATAGAATATTACTAGAATCTAATCCCTGGGATATCCATAAGAAAATTGTAAATCACTCATGTCCTGTGTATCCCATATAAAGAAGGAAAGTGGTAGAAGAGACATTATCATGATTTTTTTTAGGCTTAGCTATCACCACCTCAGTACTGCCACAGAAGCAAGTGTTCTAATGTGTATTATGTTTCCTGAAGACAGTGCTGAAAGTACTAAATGATAGTTAATTTCTCAGTCTGTTGCTTTTTTCCATGTAAATAAAATCAGAGTATTTTAATTAGCTCACTTATTTTCCAAAAACAGAAAGAATTAAAAAAGAGCATATTTCAACTCAACATGTTAGATAATAAATTGAATCATAGTAAGATAAGGGATTTTGTTCTCCTTTCTTCACCATATGCAGTCCTTTTATTTATTTATTTATTTATTTATTTATTTATTTATTTATTTATTTCAGAAAAAGTTCACTATGAAACTTTACTATGAAAACCTTCAAACATATACTAAGCTTCAACTTTATCAACTCCTGGTTAATCCTGTTTTAGCTGCACTTGTACTTAGATCCCATTTTCCCTGATTTTTTTTAACATCTTTATTGGAATATAATTGCTTTACAATGGTGTGTTAGTTTCTGCTGTATAACAAAGTGAATCAGCTATACATATACATATATCCCCATATGTCCTCTCACTTGAGTTTCCCTCTCACCTGCCCTATCCCACCCCTCAAGGTGGACACAAAACACCAAGCTAATTTCCCTGTGCTATGCAGCTGCTTCCCACTAGGTATCTTTTTTATATTTGTTAGTGTATATATTCATGTCACTCCCTCACTTTGTCCCAGCTTACCCTTCCCCCTCCCCATATCCTCAAGTCCATTCTCTACGTCTGAGTCTTTATTCCTGTCCTGCCCCCAGGTTCTTCAGACCCTTTTCTTTCTTTTAGATTCCATATATATGTGTTAGCATATACGGTATTTATTTTTCTCTTTCTGACTTACTTCATTCTGTATGACAGGCTCTAGGTTCATCCACCTCACTAGAAATAACTCAATTTCGTTTCTTTTTATGGCTGAGTAATAATCCATTGTATATAGGTGGCACATCTTCTTTCTTATTTTTTAAATTTATAATGCCTTTATTTTTTTTAAGTTTTTTTATTTTTTGAATTTTTTAATTATTATTTTTCTACAATGGTGTGTTAGTTTCTGCTTTATAACAAAGTGAATCAGCTATAATACATATATAACCATATCCCCTCCCTCTTGCATCTCACTCCCACCCTCCCTATCCCACTGCTCTAGGTGGTCACAAAGCACCGAGCTGATCTCCCTATGCTATGCAGCTGCTTCCCACTAGCTATCAATTTTACATTTGGTAGTGTATATATGTACATGCCACTCTCCCACTTTGTCCCAGCTTACCCTTCCCCCTCCCCATGTCCTGAAGTCCATTCTCTAGTAGGTCTGTGTCTTTATTCCCATGCTGCCCCTAGGTTCTTCATGACCATTTTTTTCTTTTTTTTAGATTCCATATATGTGTGTTAGCATACGGTATTTGTTTTTCTCTTTCTGACTTACTTCGCTCTGTATGACAGACTCTAGGTCCATCCACCTCACTACAAATAACTCAATTTCATTTCTTTTTATGGCTGAGTAATATTCCATTGTATATATGTGCCACATCTTCTTTATCTGTTCATCTGTCGATGGACCCTTAGGGTGCTTCCATGTCCTGGCTATTATAAGTAGTGCTGCAATGAAAATTGAGGTATATGATTCTTTTTGAATTATGGTTTTCTCAGGGTATGTGCTCAGTAGTGGGATTGCTGGGTCATATGGTAGTTCTATTTTTAGTTTTCTAAGGAACCTCCATACTGTTCTCCATAGTGTCTGTATCAATTTACGTCCCCACCAACAGTGCAAGATAGGCAGAACACTCTATGATATTAATCACAGCAAGATCCTTTTTGACACACTTCCTAGAGAAATGGAAATAAAAACAAAAATAAACAAATGGGACATAATGAAACTGAAAACTTTTTCATAGCAAAGGAAACCATAAATAAGACAAAAAGACTACCATCAGGATGGGAGAAAATATTTGCACACTAAGCAACTGACAAAGGATTAATCTCCAAAATATACAAGTAGCTCATGCAGCTCAATATCAAAAAGCAAACAGCCTAATCCAAAAATGGGCGGAAATCCTAAATAGACCTTTCTCCAAAGCAGATTGCCACAAACACATGAAGGGATGCTCAACATCACTAATCATTAGAGAAATGCAAATCAAAATACAGTGAGGTAACACCTCACACCAGTCAGAAAGACCATCATCAAAAATCTACAAAAAATAAATGTTGGAGAGGGTGTGGAGAAAAGGGAACATGTGGTCCTTTTGGAATCAATGTAATTAGATATACCTTCTGCAGAAGTGTGTTTTTTTCAAAAAGGAGAGGGCCATTTCCTTTTGTGTTGAACAAATTTAGGTAATATGTTAAATTTATTTTAAAAGTGAGAACTTGGGAATTTGTCTTGTGTCGGATATGAGATATGAGAGTCAAGATGTTAGGTTCCTATTTTCGGAGTCAAAGAAATGACAGCAAAATGGAGGTAATTTGATATAGTTGTAAGACCTAGGCTATATTTAAAGAAGCATTAAAAAATACCATGTAGGTTCGTCTAGGCTACTATTATGTTTAAAGCAGGAACACCAAAATATAGGTGGCACTTATGATGCTGGTAAGTTCAGCTTTCTGAAGGTTTCCCTTAAAAAGTTCTTGACAATCTTACCCTAAAATCAACACAGTAAGCCTATTAACAATATGAATAAAAATGTAGTTATTGATGTTTACTATGCCGTGCTTTTAGCCTGTGTACTATTAAACCCTCAAAATAGCTCCATTATATAGGAAATATTGTTTTTGTTCCCATACTGCAGATAGAAGTTAAGACGTTTGCTAATGTTACCCATCTAAGAAGTAGTAGACATGCCTAGCTCTTTTCTCCAAATTAAGCATTCACATTTCCTTCTGTTATATTCAGTAAAATGAATTCTATCAATAGATAAGAAGACTGAAAATTGCCTCACTTACTTACTTGAGGAAGAAATTCTCCCTCTCTCTCTCTCATCTACCAGTGTTTTGTGTTTCTGGAGAGAATATCAATAACAGGAGGCAGTTTAAGTACAGAGGTGAAGGTAAAGACATCAGTAGAAGAATCTTAAAGCTGAAAATCTCAGACTATTTTGTGAGCTGGCTTTTTAGAACTGGTGCTTCTGAGAAGAGATCTTTCTGAGAACATGGATTTCCCTAGCAATGACAACAGGTTGCAGATGTCATAGATCAGACTCCTGTGTTAGAATTTGGCTTTATGATGAAGAAGTTGAGGGTAGGAAAGGGTAGATGAATTAATAATTTAATTATCATTTTCTATTTTACCTTTGCCAAAGGGAAACTGAAAGTCTTATTTCCAACAATGATGTTACTTGAATATCTGCAATTTAGTTAATTTAATGTCCTTTCTCTGTGATAACTGCACTTTCAAAAACAAAGAAAATTATAGCCACAAGTTGTAGGACTGATAATTCTTACAATGTATGAAATCAACCATGAATGAAATTTTCTTGATTTCAGAAATGATACTGGCTCTCAACTTACGGTGACATACTTGAATTTTTAAGTCAGTTATAAACAAATAGGGATATTCACCTATCTTTATTATACTGTCCCTTTGTTTGGAGTTGTCAAATTTTATGTAGATCTGGGAATAGTTCTCCAAGGCCTGCTGTCCTGGATAAAACACTCTTGAAGCTATTGATACCATTTCCCTGCCTCTAGATCACACTCAGCAGTTGTCAGAGCTTTGCAACCCTGTGTACCAGTCTGATGTTTGTGAACATCCTCCCAGGACAAGCATATCATTGCAAGTGGAAATCCACAAAAGAAATTATGTTCAATGGCTTGTCCTCTGACTGGATTCTTTCATGAGTCTAACAAGTTCAGGTTGTTAGTTGGCTAGTAAAGAAGGTGTGACTGTCAGAAATGTGAACTAGCTTATTGATTATAAAGCGATGACAAGTTTTCTTATATTTTCATCTCAAAAATTTGCTGAGACTGACATTTAATGTGAAGAAAATTACAGTAACTCAAGGCTGCCTTTCACCCTGTAAAGACTAGCCTTTTTATTTGATTTCCCCATTCCTACCCCAGCCCATGTCTTCAAGCCCTGCTAAATAGCTCTACTAAATTGTTCTCTGATGTAACTATTAGGCTCAATGTGGCAGGATAATTTATTAAGACATTAATTTGTATTTCAAATCCTAGTTGTTTTTCCTTCTCTCTTTCAATGTTTGACTTTGTAATTTTTTTGTTTGTGTTTTTTTACAAAGCAAGTACTGGTGGTATTTGTCCAGAGACATTGAAGTGCTTTTTGCTAAATGTAAGACAGGTTGAAGTGTTGGAGAGCAAAGGAGGGTAACAGGGGTGACAATTTCTCAGTGACTGGGAAGATTTGGGAAGCTGGAGAGCCCTGTAAGAGGTGGGTACCCATGTTCCCCTTTGTCAGTGTTCCAGAGAGGTACCAAAATCTCAAAGAGGTGACTTTCTTGGTGGACCTAAGAAATCTGGTCTGTAAGTACTCACTCCCTTAGGCACAGTAAGGATACTGGTGCCTCAAGCCTGAAATGAGAGTGGGAGAGTGGTTGTATATGAATGTTTTGCATTTCCTAATGAACTGGCCTTTCATAAGAATGTGGGTCTTGTACCATCTTTGAGGAGAAGAGAAATGGAAATAGTAACAACTGGTATTGGATTTCACACCGTCCTGTGGAATGAGGGTTCTTATTTGTGTAAAACTAAAATGAACAAATAAATGTTAGAATGATTGCATACCTGAGTGTATGGACTAATTACATAACTTCTGTGGGTTCTATTCACATAGTAAAGTCACAAAACATATTAATCTTTCATTATTTCCATCTCCATTGTCCATCAGTTAGAAATAGTAGCAATACAACATACACCACTCTCATCCTCCACAGAGGTCATTGTTACTCAAAGGGAAACCTTGTGCACTATTGATGGGACTGTAAATAGGTACAACCACTGTGGAAAAGGGTATGAAGTTATTTTAAAAGTTAGAAACAGAACTACCATATGATCCAGCAATTCCACTTCTGGGAATATGTTTAAAGGAAATGAAATCACTATGCAGAGAGATATCAGCACCCCCATGTTCAAAGCAGCATTATTTACAATAGCCAAGACATGGGCACAACCTAAGTGTCCATTGCCAGATGAATGGATATATAAGTTGATTATATATATTATATATTCATATAATTTTATATATTCATTCAGTGTAATATTATTCAGCCATAAAAGAAGGAAATCCTGACATTTGTGATAATATGGATGGACCTTGAGGGCATTATGCTTGGTGGAATGTCAGACAGATAAAGACAAATACTATATAATCTCAACCATGTGTAGAATCAGAAAAAAAATAAATAAAATAAAACAAAGCAAAAGACCCAATAAATTTATTTAAAAAAATAGGTCAAATTTGTGGTTTCCAGAAGCAAGGGATGAGGGAGGGGAAATTGGATAAAGAACGCCAAGAGGTATAAAATTCCAGGTGTAAGATAAATAAGTAATAGAGATATAATGTACAGCAGGATAACTATAATTAACACCCTATATGGTATATATGAAAGCTATTAAGAGAGTGAATCCTAAGAGTTTTCATCTCAAGAAAAAACACATTTTTTCCTTTTTTCTTTTGTATCTTTATGAGATTATGGATGTTAACTGAATTTATTGTGGTAATCATTTCACAATATATGTAAGACAATTCATTATGCTGTATATCTTAAACTCATACAGTACTGTGGGTCAAATATATCTCAATAAAACTGGATAAAATGTATGTGGATGTAGAATAAATGTGGAAATTAGAGAAGAAATGGTAGGTAAAAGTGTTGATCATAGCTTGATCTTATAATGTGAGAAGTCAAGTTTATATAATAAGGAATAAAGGCAATATATTACTTAAATTTACAAAAGGAACAAATAAGGAAAATTAAAATATTATTATAACTATATTGTTCAGATGAAAAAGAGAACATGGGATATTCTAGTGAGTCAAATTCCCAACTATCATGTAAAGAAGTCTACACAATTTTTAAAAAAAGAAAAAAACAATATAGTAGAAACATTATTTAGAGTTTGGGCAGTAACTAATGGTAGAAACAAATAAAAAAAGAGTTGAAAGTGATTATTTCTTGATATGAGAGAGTGAAAGAATGGAATGTTTTTATTTTCCTTCTAAATTATTTCATTTGAAACCTTGTGTATGCTTTGCTTTGAAAAAATGTAATAAAAATAAATACATAATCAAGAAGGTGAGAAAGCAACCTCCTAAATGGGAGAAAATGTTTGCAAATCATGTACCTGATATGGGGCTAATATTCAAAATATATAAAGAACTCATACAACTCAATAGCAAAACCCCAAACAATTCAATTTAAAATGGGCAGAGGATCTGAATAGACACTTTTCCAAAGAAGACATATAGATGGCCAACAGGCACATAAAAAGATTCTTAACACCACTAACCAACAGGGAAATACAAATCAAAACCACAATGAGATATCACCTTATACCTGTTAGAATGGCTATTATCAAAATGATAAGGCATAATAAGTGTTGGCAAGGATGTGGAGAAAAGGGAACCCTTGTACATGTTGGTGGGAATGTTAATTGGTGCAGCCAGTATGGAAAAGAATATGCAGATTCTTCAAAAAACTAAAAATAGAGCTACCATGTGATCCAGCAATTTCATTTCTAGGTATTTATCCAAAGAAAATGAAAACACTAATTCAAAATGGCATGCACTCCCATGTTCACTGCAACATTATTTATAATAGCCAAGACATGGTGGGATCAATCCAAGTGCCCATCTACGGATGAGTGAATAAAATATGTATATATGTGTATATGTATATACATATATCTATGTGTGTGTGTGTATATATATATATATATATATACACAAACACATACAATGGGATATTATTCATCTGTAAGAAAAGAAGGAAATCTTGCCATTTGAAAGGACATTGCCTTGAGAGCATTATGCTAACTGAAATACATCAGACATAGAAAGACAAATATTGTATGATATCACTATATGTGGAATCTAAACAAACAAGCAAACAAATTCATAGATACCGAAAACAGATTGGTGGTTGCCAGAGGCGGGGAGAGGAAGTGGGCAAGATGAATGAAAGGAGTCAAAAGGTGCAAACTTCCACCTATAAAATAAATAAATCATGGGGATGTAGTATACAACTGGTGACTATAGTTAATAATACTGTATTGCATATTTGAAAGGTGCTAAGAGAGTAGACCTTAAAAGTTCTCATCACAAGAAAAAAATATGAAACTGTATGGTGACGGCTGTTAACTAGACTTACTGTAGTGATAATTTTGCAATATATACAAATATCTAACTATTGCCTTGTATATCTGAAACTGATATAATGTTGTATGTCAATTATACCTCGATTTTAAAAATATATAAAAATAGATCATTGTTAATCCAATATATGCCATGGGAAAACAAAATGCTATTTAAAATTTCTCTGAGATCTCTCAGAACAGGGAAAGATGGGAGGTGTAATAGAAGTTTTCCCAATATGTTAAAAAATTGCCTTCTCCTTCTCCTATAAGGAAATGGTATCTACAGGAATAAAGACTTACACAGCCCAGGTGAAATTAGGCCCTGTTTTAAACATATTACCTTGGGTGAGGAATGGTGAGACCAGACACAGATCAAGAGAGAAAAATCAGAAGGAGTTTTACAGTTTTGTTACACATAGTTCCATAGAGAGAACACAGCACACCACACAGGGCAACCCAGGGGAAGCACCAGGGTGGTCATTAGCCAGAAGGAAGGAGGGAAACTATGAGCAAGTGCTTTTTATTGTGTTTTCTGCAGGAACAAGTGAGGCAGGGTAAGCAGGTTCAGGATTGGCTTATTTGTAGAATTTCAGCAGATTCTAGCCATAGAGGCTCTCCCTGGTTGTCTAGAACCTGGCCCTGGAGTGATTAGAGCAGGTGTAGAGTGACCCAGACTGTGAGAGCCCAATATGGGAGGTGGTTGTGGGGTGTGAACTTAACTGGCTGCTCAAGAAGGAAAACTGGCCTCTAGCCAGGATCTCAAAACTGAGTCAAGGCAGGCTTTTAGAAACTATAATACAAATGACCACTTGATTTCTTGACATCAGTTTTGAGCTAGATTATTTGGGGGCATTTGGGTGGCCTGGATAGTAGGGTAGACTTTTAGGGAGTAGACTGTAAGTTACCCTAAAAAGTGTAGAAAACATTTTATTATGAGAGTAAAAAGGAAGAACACAAGTTGATGTATGAGGAGTCCTTGTAGGCTAGCTTATAAGGTTTCCATTTACATGGCACTAGCCGAGAAAACTGATATGAAATTTCTGGTGTCTCTAAAAATATCTTGGTAGAGTTGTAAAGTGCGTTAAAAGTATGGGTTTTACATATATATTTTGGCAATAATATATTGGTGTGTTTCTTAAGTCAAGGTGACAGGTCTGGTAGTTATGTTTTTGGAGCATATGAACTGATAGTTAAGTAAAATCTATGTAAAGATTAGGAGTATTTGTGTGTAACCAAAAGGAAGGAGTGGTTGTAGTGGTCATGTTTGGAGACACTGGGCTGAAGGTCATGGTGAAAAGCTTGGATGGGGGTAGCAGATAAAAGGCACTGGGGAGTGGGTGTTTTTGTGCTCAGTGATGGAAGAGCTGACTGATATGAAACAGTTGTTTCCTGGGGAAAGCAGTAATCTCCAATAATTTTTAGAATGGCACAGTTAACAGTAACCTTGACCAGATTTCCCTTTAGCCATGGAAGTGTAGGGCTATACGTTTTGGTGGAGAGCAAGGTGTATACCAGGATCATAAGCTAAACAGACGTGGATCTCAAGAAACATAGACCAAAGTTTTGCCCAGATAGGTGAAGAGAGGACTTCTATTGCAAATATTTTAAATTTTATGGCCTGATGGAAGTGTGTGGTTTTAATAGGGTGTTTTTTATTTGTTTGTTTTTGTTTTATTCAGTTCTTAATTTCTTTGGTGATGGGCAAGCTCATGAGGTCTTTGTGTTGTAGAACTTGTACTAACGAAACTCAAAGGTATGTTGGCTTCAGCATTTGCCATATCTGGTTGAAACAATAACTTATTCGAAGGGCTTGGGCCTCTGGCTTTCAAACCAATGAAAGCACCCAGATCAATAGCAATAAACCCTAAATTCAACAAAGTGGTGTGAAACTACACTTTAAAGGCTTTGTTTTCTGATATTTATTTTCCTCCAGCATGTATTATTACCAAGTGCAAGTTGTCTTGTTTCCATATTATGGAATATGGTGTTGATTTTATTTTCTCCAAATGTGTTTGTTTACTAAGTAGAGTCTTCTATTTCCTTTTTGGTAGTCCATACTGTGTGAGGGAATAGCCTTGGGATACTAATTTTAATTTCCTGGAGAGGATCATATAGAGATCACAGATTAATCATCTGCCCTTATAACTTGAATATTCAGGAAGTTCATTTGAAGGGTGGGGGATGGTGGAAGTTTAGACTAAAATGGGTCCCATATCAGATGGGCAGTTGCTTGGTCTGTGGCAAATCTATGGTTAATGGGTCCCAGGAGATTAGACACCTTCAACTGGTTTCCAGCTCTTATAGTATAGGGAAAAGATAGAAAATTTGTAAAGTTAGGAGGAAACATTATTAAACGGCCGCATATATAATGAGTCTCTACATACATGGCCTTTAAATATAGGAAAAGGCAATGAGAAAGGTTATTTTTTGAAGTGGGTATGAGGTGGGAGTCAGCCAAGGGGTCTTAAGAGATATTAAGGCCTAGGGCAAGATAGAGCCCCATTAAGGGGTCCATTTGCCAAACTGGAATACGAAAAGGAATTGTTTGTGTAGACTATTATATCTCTCAATTAAATTGGGTATCTGAGGTCTATCAAGAACAGGAAAGTTCTATTGAATGTCTTTATAAAGAGCCTATCATTATATGTTCTGAGAAATATAATGTGTGCGTTGGTTATTATCAGTACCATCTGTAATCTGAAAGGGATAAGGAATATTGTGGCAAGGCATTATATTGTGGCCTTTGTATATGTAGAGACATATGTAACCTTGATTTATATTTTATATTTTGGGTATCTATAAGGTAAGAGATTTCCAGAATTCTCTATCCTGAATGTGATAACCCTTGGGCAATGGTCTAACAGTTTGTAATAAATGTGAAAATGGGGCCATTTGTTGGCCAGGGCTGTGCTAAAATGACTGCTTGAACTTTGTCCAATTGTGCTGACTCTTGGGTCCTGTCCTTTATCAGGGATATCCTAGTTAATGAATGAAAAGCAGAAATATTCCACTGAGCTACATCATTTATGATGGTGGCAATGCTTTTAATACTGTCTATGAACTCCCATTTTTGTTCATTTAGTTAATCCCAATGGGCTTCCCAGTTGCCAAGGAGTATGAGGGAGGGGTGACCTCTTCAAGCATCATGACATCTGGCAAGGAACTAAAGATAGGGGAGACCACCACCTCCTACAGGTAGAATATTGCCAGAGGGCACAGGTTTGGCTCCTTCCTGTAATAAAGAGGCCCCAGTAATTCTGCTGAGCTTGTGGGGTATTGCTTTCATGGTTCAAATTATAATGGGAAGTTGGGTATGGAGAGTTACAGGCTCAGAGATTTGAGAGCCTCTATTTCCAGGAGAGCTAAGTATGTAGTCAGTAATTATGTTTTAGTTGTATACAGGTGTACAGCGTGGAGCCCAGAGAGGCAGTTTCTTGTCTCAGAAACCACTGAATAACTTATGGGCATCACAGGTGGTCCAGAGACATGAACAATGAGCCATGAAATGAGGTTGCCAAAGCCTTTACAATGAAGGAGACTATGAGATAAATTGCAGCATCAGTGAGATTAAGCAAAATCTGTAAATAAGGAATACGTTGTCATCACAATCCAAAATGGACTAAATGATGTTAGACTTCTATAACCTTAATGAATATGTCAGATCTTCTCCTCAGAGGAAGATATAAATGTATCATCTTACCTGTGCTCCTGGATAAAAGTAGATGCAGTTAAGATCTTGTCTGCAAAGATTGTGTGCAATGGGAAAGCTGCTGAGGTACCGCCATGGTTAGCCTAGGTAAGGTGTATTGTAAAGGCAAACTCAAGCTGAGATGCTCTTGAAATAGGCACTAAACAGAACATATTAGCCAACTCTGCAATAGGACAATATTTACTGAATGAATAGCGGATGGATAGAGTCAGTAATTTTAATAATATTGAGTGTTTGGTAGGGGGTACTTAATGAATGGGATCACAATATTAAAGTTTCAGTAATACATTGTAAGGTGATATATATATATATACGTTTATATATATATATATCCTTAAGAACAGGCAAAGTTGGGCTATTCATGCCTTTATTATCTCTTATATAATAAGTTTTAATCTTTGAAGGCCCTATTTTAACCTACATTAGGCCATATTAATTATTTTACTTGAGGAGCCATGGGGATCCCATTTTATCAAGCCAATTTGTAATTGCCAAAGACTTAATTTAATTTTAACTTATTGTGTTAGAGAATCTATGCCTAATATGGCATATTTTAGGGCATTGGTACTATGACATGGAAAATTTAGGCAAGGCTATAATTTAAGTGAGGCATATCCCTTTTTACTCTATTTAGTTACTTACTTCCCTAAGATTATAGGGGATGCTACATTTAAATTTAATGCAAACTCAAGGTATAACTTTCTTTCTTTCTTTTTTTATATATTCTTTTTTATTATCATAAAATAAATATAACATAAAATTTACCATTTTAACCATTGTTAAGCATACTGTTCAATGTCATTGTCTTAGCCCATTGGACTGCTTTAACAAAGTAGTATAAACGTGACTCATAAACACAAAACTTTTATTTCTCACAGTTCTGAAGGCTGGGAAGTCTAAGATCAAGGTACTGGCAGATTCAGTGTCTGGTGAGAGCCCGCTTCTTTCTTCATAGATAGCCATCTTCTCTCTGTGTCCTCACATGGTAGAAGGGTGAGGGAGCTCTCTAGGGTTTCTGGGTTTTTTTGCGGTACGCGGGCCTCTCACTGTTGTGGTCTCTCCCATTGCGGAGCACAAGCTCCGGACGCGCAGGCTCAGTGGCCATGGCTCACGGGCCCAGCCGTTCTGCGGCATGTGGGATCTTCCCGGACTGGGGCACGAACCCGTGTCCCCTGCATCGGCAGGCGGACTCTCAACCACTGCGCCACCAGGGAAGCCCTAGGGTCTCTTTTATAAAGCACTAATCCCATTCATCAGGACTCTACCCTCATGGTCTAAACACTTCCCAGAGACCTCACCTCTAAATGCCATCATATTAGGCATTAGGTTTCAGCATATGAATTTTAGGGGCACACAAACATTCCGTCTAGAGCAAGCATTAAGTAAGTACACTCACATTGTGCAACCATCACCACTATCCATCTCTAGAATTTTCAGCATCCCAAAAGCTGAAATTCTGCACCGGAAAAACAATAGCTCCCCTTTCCTATCTCCTCTCAGCCCCTGTTAACTTTACGTTCTACTTTATGTCTCAGTGTATTTGACTAAGGTAGGTACCTCATATAAGTGGAATCATAAAATATTTGCCCTTTGTGCCTGGCTTATTTCACTTAGCATAATGTCTTCAAGTCACATTATGTTGTAGCATATGTCAGAATTTCATTACTTTTTTTAACGTTTTTATTGGAGTATAATTGCTTTACAATGGTGTGTTACTTTCTGCTTTATAACAAAGTGAATCAGTTATACATATACATATATCCCCATATCTCTTCCCTCTTGCGCCTCCCTCCCTCCCACCCTCTCTATCCCACCCTTCCAGCTGGTCACAAAACACCGAGCTGATCTCTCTGTGCTATGCAGCTGCTTCCCACTAGCTATCTATTTTACATTTGGTAGTGTATATATGTCCATATATACACTACCACTCTCTTACTTTGTCCCAGCTTACCGTTCCCCCTCCCTGTGTCCTCACGTCCATTCTCTAGTAGGTCTGTGTCTTTATTCCCTTCTTTCCCCTAGGTTCTTCATGGTCTTTTTTTTTTTTTCTTTTCTTTAGATTCCATATATATGTGTTAGCATATGGTATTTGTTTTTCTCTTTCTGACTTACTTCACTCTGTATGACAGACTCTAGGTCCATCCACCTCACTACAAATAACTCAATTTCATTTCTTTTTATGGCTGAGTAATATTCCATTGTATATATGTGCCACATCTTCTTTATCCATTCATCTGTTGATGGACAATTAGGTTGCTTCCATGTCCTAGCTATTGTAAATAGAGCTGCAATGAACATTGTGGTACATGACTCATTTTGAATTATGGTTTTCTCAGGGAATATGTCCCGTAGTGGGATGGCTGGGTCTTATGGTAGGCTGAATACTATTGCATTGTAAGTATATACCATATTTTTTAAAAACAAATTTAAACATCTTTATTGGAGTAAAATTGCTTTACAATGGTGTGTTAGTTCCTGTTTATAACAAAGTGAATCAGCTATACATAGACATATATCCCCATATCTCCTCCCTCTTGAGTCTCCCTCAGACTCTCTTTATCCCACCCCTCTAGGTGGTCACAAAGAAATGAGCTGATCTCCACGTGCAATGCAGATGCTTCCCACTAGCTTTCTATTTTAGATTTGGTGGTGTATATATGTCCATGCCAATCTCTCACTTCGTCCCAGCTTACCCTTCCCCCTCCCCATGTCCTCAAGTCCATTCTCTATGTCTACGTCTTTATTCCTGTCCTGCCCCCAGGTTCTTCAGACCTTTTTTTTTTTTTTAGATTCCATATATATGTGTTACCGTATACAGTATTTATTTTTCTCTTTCTGACTTACTTTACTCTGTATGACAGTCTCTAGATCCATCCACCTCACTACAAATAACTCAGTTTCATTTTTTTTTTGGCTGAATAATAGTACATTGTATATATGTGCCACCTCTTCTTTATCCATTCATCTGTCGATGGACACTTAGGTTGCTTCCATGTCCTGGTTATGGTAAATAGTGTATCAATGAACACTGTGGTACATGACTCCGTTTGAATTATGGTTTTCTCAGGGTATATAACCAGTAGTGGGCTTGCTGGGTCATATGGTAGTTCTATTTGTAGTTTTTTAAGGAACCTCCACATGTTCTCCATAGTGGCTGTATCAATCTACATTCCCACCAACAGTGCAAGAGGGTTCCCTTTCTCCACACGCTCTCCAGCATTTATTTTTTGTAGACTTTTTGATGATGGCCATTCTGACTGGTGTGAGGTGATACCACATTTTAGTTTTGATTTGCATTTCTCTAATGATTAGGGATGTTGAGCATCCTTTCATGTGTTTGTTGGTAATCTGTATATCTTCTTTGGATAAATGTCTATTTAGGTCTTCTGCCCATTTTTGGATTGGGTTGTTTCTTTTTTGATATTGAGCTGCATGAGCTCCTTATAAATTTTGGAGATTAATCCTTTGTCAGTTGCTTCATTTGCAAATATTTTCTCCCATTCTGAGGATTATCTTTTCGGCTTGTTTATGGTTTCCTTTGCCATGCAAAAGTTTTAAGTTTCATTAGGTCCCATTTGTTTATTTTTGTTTTTATTTCAATTTCTCTAGGAAGTGGGTCAAAATGGTTCTTGCTGTGACTTATGTCATAGAGTGTTCTGCCTATGTTTTCCTCTAAGAGTTTTAAAGTCTCTGGCCTTGCATTTAGGTCTTTAATCCATGTTGAGTTTATCTTTGTGTATGGTGTTAGGGAGTGTTCTAATTTCATTCTTTTACATGTCGCTGTCCAGCTTTCCAAGCACCACTTATTGAAGAGGCTGCCTTTTCTCCATTGTATATTCTTGTTTCCTGTATCAAAAATAAGGTGACCATATGTGTGTGGGTAAACCTCTGGGATTTCTATCCTGTTCCATTGATCTATACTTCTGTTTTTGTGCCAGTACCATACTGTCTTTATTACTGTAACTTTGTAGTATAGTCTGAAGTCTGGGAACATGATTCCTCCAGCTCCTTTTATCTTTCTCAAGATTGCTTTGGCTATTAGGGGTCTTTTGTGTTTCCATACAAATTGTGAAATTTTTTGTTCTGGTTCTGTGAAAAATGCCATTGGTTGTTTGATAGGGATTGTAATGAATCTGCAGGTTGCTTTGGGTAGTGTAATCATTTTCACAACGTTGATTCTTCCAATCCAAGAACATGGTATATATCTCCCTCTGTTTGTATCATCTTTAAATTCTTTCATCAGAGTCTTATAGTTTTCTGAATACAAGTGTTTTGTCTACTTAGGTAGTTTGTTCCTAGGTATTTTATTCTTTTTGTTGCAATGTTAAATGAGAGTGTTTCCTTACTTTCTCTTCAGATATTTCTTCATTAGTGTATAGGAATGCAAGAGATTTCTGTGCATTTATTTTGTATCCTGCTACTTTACCAAATTCATTGATTAGCTCTAGTAGTTTTCTGCTGGCTTCTTTAGGATTCTCTATGTATAGTATCATGTCATCTGCAAACAGTGATAGCTTTACTTCTTTTCCGATTTGGATTCCTTTTTTTTTCTTCTTTTTCTTCTCTAATTGCTGTGGCTAAAGCCTTCAAAACTATACTTAATAATGGTAGTGAAACTGGGCAACCTTGTTCTGTTCCTGATCTTAGAGGAAATGGTTTCTCTTTTTCACCATTGAGAATGATGTTGGCTATGGGTTTGTCATATATGGCCTTTATTATGTTGAGGTAAGTTCCCCCTATGCCTATGTTCTGGAGAGTTTTATCATAAATTGGTGTTGAATTTTGTCAAAAACTTTTTCTGCATCTATTGAGATTATCATATGGTTTTGATCCTTCACTTTGTTAATATGGCTTATCACACTGATTGATTTGCATATATTGAAGAATCCTTGCATTTCTGGGATAAACCCCACTTTATCATGGTGTATGATATTTTTAATGTGCTGTTTGCTAGATTGTTGTTGAGGATTTTTGCATCTATCTTCATCAGTGATATTGGCCTGTAGTTTTCTTTTTTGGACATCTTTTTCTGGTTTTGGTATCAGGTGATGGTGGCCTCATAGAATGTGTCTGGGAGTTTTCCTCCCTCTGCTTTATTTTGGAAGAGTTTAAGAAGGATAGGTGTTAGCTCTTCTCTAAATGTTTGATAGAATTCGCCTGTGAATCCACCTGGTCCTGGGGTTTTGTTTGTTGGCAGATTTTTAATCACAATTTCAATTTTAGTGCTTGTGATTGGTCGGTTTACATTTTCATTTTCTTCCTGGTTCAGTCTTGGAATGTTGTGCTTTTGTAAGAATTTGTCCATTTTTTTCCAGATTGTCCATTTTATTGGCATATAGTTGCTTGTAGTAATCTCTCATGGTCCTTTGTATTTCTGCAGTGTCAGTTTTTACTTTTCCTTTTTCATTTCTAATTCTGTTGATTTCAGTCATCTCCCTTTTTTTCTTGATGAGTCTAGGTAATGGTTTATCAATTTTGTTTATCTTCTCTAAGAACCAGCTTTTAGTTTTATTGATCTTTGCTATTGTTTTCTTCTTTTCTTTTTCATTTTTTTCTGATCTGACGTTTATGATTTCTTTCCTTCTGCTAACTTTGGGTTTTTTTCTTCTTCTTTTTTAATTTCTTTAGGTGTAAGGTTAGGTTGTTTATTTGAGATGTTTCTTGTTTCTTGAGGTAGGACTGTATTGCTATAAACATCCTGCTTAGAACTGCTTTTGCTGCCTCCCATAGGATGCACAGGGCTTTTAGCCTCCTTATATGAGTCATCAGTCCCTTTTTCATCGTATTTTGAGCAGATTTTTAAAAAAATAGCCTGTATTTCTAAGCACATAATATTTCTAAGCTCTATTTCAGTCTTCTATCTGTTCCCGATCATTTTTACCCTTCGGGTGTTTACCAAATAAACTTCTGGATATATTCCTGGTGGTCCCAAGTGGCCCTGTTTGTAGGTGGCTGCCTCCCATACCAGGGCATCCAAGTCAACCTAGAAGGAGTCGAAGTCAGCTTTCAGGAGTGCAATGGTGGCCCTATTTCTAGCGAAGTCTGCTAGGCCTTTTGTTCTCGATAACGAGTAGTGGTGAGGCACACTGACTTGGAGTTTTACATTATTCTAAGAGTTTGGAGACTTCATCCAGGAACTTAACGAGTGTGGGAAAAATTGTCTTTTCCCACTTCATAAGATTTGGAGCCGCTGGTCTCCATCAATGTGTGTCTTGACAGCCCACTAGGTCTGGGGATGGACAGTGACAGACTGAATTTAAGCAACAATACAGGAAACAGCTACCCAATGACACTGTTTTTGTCTGAGGTACCATATCTAATCCTAGGAAGGGGGTGTCCCCACACTAGCACCATGTACTACCCAGGGATTCCAGGTGATCTCTGGACAGTCTCCCACTGCTCTACTATGTCAGGAAACAAGAAACAGGATTTTGAGTCAAATATGCCCAGCTACTTGTGTTGGCTGATCAGGCTGTTCCATGGCATGAGGTCCATGTACCTCAGCTCCAAAAGAGAGGTAGTTAGTATGAGCCCCTCAACTCCTGGACACTTAAGTATCAGTGAGTAGGTGAGATTGCTTAACCTGCACTTAGGTGGTAGAAACTCCTCATCTTAGCATGGGAAAAGATGTCAAAACCCAAAACAAATAGCACACAGTGCAGCAGTCAACAAAGCACACTGGCCGATGGCAGGCAGTGCCTTATCTTGCCACCTCCACTGTTTGGCATACTTAATTACTAAGCCAAAAGCAGCCTAGCAGCACTCTATGTTGTCTGGGGCCAAACAAGTTTGCTGGATGTGCCAATTCTTTTGATCATATTACCCCATTGTTTTGATCATATTACCTTAGCTGAGCTATTGTGAGTCCAGGCACAAACCACGAGAGAGAAGCTGGAAAGAGTTTTACAATTGTACTACTCTTAGTTTCCTGGGGAGAATGCAACACACCACACAGAGCAAGTCAGGAAAAGCACAAGAGTTGGTTGGTCACGAGACAAAGGGAGGGAGGAGAACTGTGGGGAAGTGTCTTTATTGTGGTTTCTGCACAAAGGAACAGTCAAGGGGGGTTAGGAGTGGCTAATTTGAAAAATTTCAGCAGGCTCTTGGGCCTAAGGGCTGTTGCTGGTTGTCTGGTACCTGGTCCTGGGGCAATAAGGGTTAATTTATAGTGACCTAGAGTGTGAGAGTCTGATATGTTATGTAGTGGAGGGTGTGGACTTAATTGGCTTCTCAACAAAGGGAACTGACCTACCTCTAGCAAGGCCCTCAAAATTGAGTTATGATAGCATTTTGAGAACTTTATTACAGGAGCTTCAAATTCTTCAAATCTCCTAGGATAAGGGAAACTCGGGTTTCCCTGCAAGACAAGAGTTTCATTTTTACACTATTGTGAGACATAAGAAGGTAACATTAGTCTTCTTTCAATCTCATTCTATTCATTCTCTGTGTAAATTTTCTCTCTGTCTGAGAAACATGCTATCAAGTTAGGATTTTTTTTTTCAAAGCGAACTTTGGTGTGGAAGAGATTAATTATGCTATTTTCCCAATAAATACAAAATTGCGTTTCTTTAGTAGTGAGGTAATTTAGAAATTAATGTGATTAAATTTCTCAGGTGGCTGGCTGTAATAGAGACTGCTGCCTTGGAAAAATAAAAAAAAATTATAATACTTGATTCTAATTCTTTGTGTGTGTGTGTGTGTGTGTGTGTGTGTGTGTGTCTTAGTCTTACCTGTATACTATTCCTGTTTGGTATAAAAATTACTGAATCATTTATAGCCCTAAGATGATGTGTGTATGTGTGTGTTTGAACAGGTTGAGAGGGGAGTTGAGTTTTTGTCTGGACACACATGAGGGACTTGCATTCAAAGATAACCTCATTCTCAAATCAGATATATGTGTGCACTTCAAAACAGATGGAGGTCACAGGATTTAATGACTTCATTAAGAGAATACAGTCCCAATTGTACCTCTCCAAAGGTCTACCAGGAAGGATTGCATCCCACTTTTTTAAAGCCAATTTACTAAATGTCATAATCTGGATTGGTCAAATCTGGATATCAGGATTTTCAGTATAATTACTAAGTGAGATGTCTTTCACTAATTTGATCAGTTAATTGATGGTGATATCTGAATTGTTAAAATACCTAATAATTCATGTGCTGAAGGACCACAGAAAGGCAGGGGGAGACTGCAGAGGAGAAGAATATGGGGCTAGTTCAATGAGTTTCATCCAGAGGTTGGGGAACTGGGTGTCTAATAAAATCAGAGTGACCAGTTTTCAACCACAAGCTTTGCCTTAGTTTGTATCAGCTGTATTTAATGTGAGTATATAATTATTTGTTTTTTTTTCAATTTTGCATGAGAATTATATTTTCACTGTTAGAAATTCAAGATCTCTTCATCATTACCCATTCCCCCCCATCTCATTTCCTACATAGAGTCACCCCTGTTAGGTCTGGAAAATATTTTTACAGACTCTGGACTATGCATTTCCATACATAAAAACGTGTTATTTTTTATGAAGATTTTTTCATAAATGGTATACACTACATATTGTTCTGCAATTATGTTTTTATACACAACACTGTTCTGAATATCTTTCCAGTTTAGTATATACAGACACACCAAATTATGAAAACAAAATCTACTTGGTATTTTATTTTATGAACATAGCATAGTTTTATAAGCCATTTTCCATTTGATTGATATGTAGTCTTTAAGATTTTTTCTTTTATAACTATTATTTTTCTAGTATAACTATTATTCTATGTTGTAAAGAGTATGCCATTATTCATGTTTTTACACTTTATTCAAGTAGAATTACTGGATCATAGAACACACAGATTCTTAAATTTTTTAATAGATGTTACTAAAGTACTAAAGTTCCCATTGACCTCCACTCTCCTGATTCCTGTTTCCTCACATCCTTCTGACATATAATGGTTGCTATCATTTAGCTTTGTATACTTTCACATCTTTGTCCATGTATTTACATATATAATACATTTATATATATGCTGTTATTATGTAAATGGGATCATACTTATGTTTCAACAAGACAATGCTCTTTTTCTTCAAAATATTACTAGCTTCACTCCCTCCTTCATGTCCTCCAGGATATTATGACTTCTCTCTATTCTTTGCCTGCAAAAGTCTCCTCATTCATCTTGTCTATCCCCTCCCCAGCAGAATCATCTATCCCTGAGGGTCTTCATGTTTTGATAAGTACAGCTTGTAAATTTACCTGGAAGCTTTACAGTGTGAAGAAAGCTTTACAAAAGCAAATTGTAGATAAAGAAATAGTCTTGGAGGTAATCTGGTCCAGGGGTTGAAAACTCATGTGTGTAAAAGGGCCAAACAGTTTATATAAATAAGTAAAGTAAACCTATTAAAGAATGTAAACTCCATATAAATTTGGGAGCCACTACTCAACTACATCTGATTTTTGCCATGAGGTAACACTAGGTCAGAGAATCTAGTTGGCATGAAACTGTCTAAGTTTTAAATGATGCTGGCTACTAATTTAAAAAATACTTATAAGCATTTGATGGGCCAAACAAAATACATAAAGATTTGCTAATAGAAAGTAGAGTAACCAACGAAACTGGAGCACTTTCAGAATAAAAGGAATCACTAAATGAGCATGACACTGGGACAACTGCTGAAACTGATGACTGTACTGGGTAAAACAAACCATATTGTCATGCTCTCTATAGGCCACAAGTTTGGGACCTGTGTTCTATTCCAACTTCCCCTCACCAGAACCCTTTACTAGGTCAAGAGATAAGAAATGACTTACCCATGGCACACAGTTATTCATATGCAAAGGCTCAACCCAAACTGAAGGGTCCATTTTTTTTTTCCCACTGTACTGTTAAGAGTGTATAAAAACATTTACTGTGTTTAGAGGCAGGACCAGCCTTACATAGCTATATGAAGGTCCCCAAAAGTCCCACATTTGCCTTAAAATCTCTTTTTACTGCCCTTGGGTAACAACATTTCTCTTGCTTAACTTTTAATGACGTCTATTCATTGTTATTTGCTTCACTTTTTGAGGAAGGGCGCATCATAGCCTCAGGGCCCAGGGTACCTGGAAAAGAGACAATAACTGAAAGGAAAAGCATTGGATCGCCATACCTTCCTTCATCCCCTCTACCAAGCTTAGGTTCCTGAGACACAGGTTGTGAACCCTAGATGTTAATCCAAAGGTCTACTCTCTCCTTCACCCGTAATCCCAGGTCTCTGAGTAAACTCTAAATAATTTAGCCAGCTTCCTTTCTTCTTTTCAGGCCTCACCTTGACCCTCTATTTATCTAGAGACCAAAACTCTATCCAAGCAGAAAGATTTCCTAGCCCTCAGAAACCAAGATGACCTTTCAAGTCATCTGTAAAGGAACATGTCACTAAATCACAGAGTAACCGGTATCTCTTCCTTAGAGTAGGGAATTGTGCTACTTTCTTAGCATCTTTCCAGTTTATAGCACCCTAAAATGTTCCTAGAATGGTTGAAATATAGTTTTTTTAATATACTATTTTTCTGATATTTATTCTCATTCATTTTTGTACTTGTCCCTATCTTGCTCCATATACTCAGTAACTCTTTCTACTAGGATATTTTAAAAATTTAATTTAATTTACTTTTTTATTTTTATTTTTTGCCAGGCTGTACAGCTTGTGGGATCTTAATTCCTGCCCAGGGACTGAATCTGGGCCCTTGACAGTGAAAGTGCAGAGTCCTAACCACTGGATTGCCAGGAAATTCCCTCTACCAGGATATTTATAGGACACTTCCCCCAAAAGTAGGCCTGGAAGGGATGGGATAGGCCATTGTTGATATGGAAAATTTATAGAAAAGGGATACCATGATGGCAAACATAGATGCCTTTGAAATTGAACAATATTCTGAGATTGAGAAATAACTGACAAACAAATAGACATACTCAATCAATGTCTTCACATAGAGTTGGGAAGGTTGTTCACTGCACAAAGGTACTCAGCTAAATGAATGAGTAGTGGCTAAAGTCTAGCTCACTTTATGTTCACATAACCTGATGTGGGGTATGTCTTCCTGAGAAAAATAATGTCTCTTTTCTAAATTTTACAAAAGCAACATATGAACTAGTAATTGTCCCAAACCCAGTGTAGCTACCCTACTTAATTTAGCTATCAACACATTAGATAAGCCTGACCTACTATCTGCTTGATCTACTAGCCTCATATTTGTTCCTTTAACTATCGATGTATTGTGTTTGTTTTACTGCTGAATAAACTTGTTTCATTTTACCCAGAGGTGGAGACTATTCTGGCCTGCAAAAACAAAATTCGGGATGATTAACCAGCAATACAGACAAGGTTCCTGGAGTAAATAACTTCTAATTTCACTGTAACTGTACCTATTTATCTCCTAGATTCTGCCCTGTGACTGACATCAAAATTGTTTATGTATTCCTTTTTCATTTTTTTTATTGACGTATAGTTGATTTACAACATTGTGCCAATCTCTGCTGTACAGCAAAGTGACTCAGTTATACACATATAGACACTCTTTTTTAATATTCTTTTCCATTATGGTTTATCACAGGATATTGAATATAGTTCCCTGTGCTATAGAGTAGGATCTTGTTGTTTATCCATCCTATATATAATAGTTTACATCTGCTAATTCCAAACTCCTAATCCTTCCCTCACCTACCCCCCTCCTCTCTCCCCCTTGGCAACCACAAGTCTGTTCTCTATGTCTGTGAGTCTGTTTCTGTTCTATAGATAGGTTCATTTGTGCCTTATTTTAGATTCTATGTATAAGTGATATCATACAGTATTTGTCTTTCTCTTTCTGACTTAACTTCACTTAGTATGATAATCTCTAGTTGCATCCATGTTGCTGCAAATGTCATTATTTCATTCTTTTTTATAGCTGAGTAGTATTCCATTGTATATGTGTACCACATCTTCTTTATCCATTCATCTGTCGATGGGCATTTAGGTTGTTTCCATGCTTTAGCTATTGTGAACATAAGGGTGCATGTATCTTTTTGAATTATAGTTTTGTCTGTGTATATGCCCAGGAGTGGGATTGCTGGATTATCTGGTAATTCTATTTTTAGTTTTCTGAGGAACCTCCACAATATTTTCCATAGTGGCTGTGCCAGCTTACATTTCCACCAACAGTGTAGGAGGCTTCCCTTTTCTCCACACCCTCTCCAGCATTTGTTGTTTGTAGAAGTTCTAATGATGGTCATTCTGACTGGTATGAGGTGGTACCTCATTGTAGTTTTGATTTGTATTTCTGTAATAATTAGTGATGTTGAGCATCTTTTCCTGTGTCTACTGGTCATCTGTATGTCTTATTTGGAGAAATGTCTCTTAAGGTATTCTGCCCACTTGTTGATTAGGTTGTTTGTTTTTTTGTTGTTGAGTTGTATGAGCCATTTGTATATTTTTGAGATTAAGCCCTTGTCTGTTACATCATTTGCAAATATTTTCCCCCATTCCATAGGTTTTCTCATTTGTTATGGTTTCCTTCACTGTGCAAAAGCTTTTAAGTTTAATTAGGTCCCATTTGTTTATTTTTGTTTTTATTTCTATTGCCTTGTGAGGCTGACCTAACAAAACATCGGTAAAATTTATGACAGAGAATGTTTTGCCTATGCACTCTTCTAGGAGTTTTATGGTGTTATGTCTTATGTTTAAGTCTTTAAGCCAATTTGAGTTTGTTTTTGTGTATCACATGAAGGTGTGTTCTAACTTCATTGATTTACACGCAACTGTCCAACTTTCCCAGCACCACTTGCTGAAGAGACTGTCTTTTCCCCATTTTATATTCTTGAATACTTTGTTGAAGATTAATTGACCATAAGTGTGTAGGTTTATTTCTGGGCTCTCTATTTTTTCCATTGATCAGTATGTCTGTTTTTGTACCTATACCACACTGTTTTGATTACTATAGCTTTGTACTATTGTCTGAAGTCTGGGAGAGTTATGCCTCCTGCTTTGTTTATTTCCCTCAAGATTGCTTTGGCAATTCTGGGTCTTTTATGGTACCATATAAATTTTTGGATTATTTGTTCTAGTTATGTAAAAAATATCATGGGTATTTTGATAAGGATCACATTAAATCTGTAGATTGCTTTGGGTAGTACTACCATTTTAACAATATTAATTCTTCCAATCCAAGAGTATGACATGCCTTTCCATTTCTTTGAATCCTCTTTAATTTCCTTTATTAATGTTTTATAGTTCTCAGAATATGTGTCTTTCACCTCCTTGGTCAGGTTTATTCCTACGTATTTCATGTTTTTGGTGCTATTTTAAAAGGTATTGTATTTTGTACATCCCTTTCTGATATTTCAGTGTTAGTGTGAAGAAATGCAACCGATTTTTGAGTGTTAATCTTGTATCCTGCTTCTTTGCTGAATTCATTTATTAGCTCTAGTAGTTTTTGTGTGGAGCCCTTAGGGTTTTCTGTATATAATATCATGTCATCTGCATATAATGACAATTTCCCCTTCCAATCTGGATACAGTTTATTTATTTTTCTTATCTCATAGCTTTGGCTAGGACTTCCAATTCTATGTTGAATAGAAGTGGTGAGAGTGGACATCCTTCTCTTATTCCAGATTTTAGCAGGAAGGCTTTTAGCTTTTCACCATTAAGTATTATATTGGCTGTGGGTTTGTCATAAATGACTTTTTTAATGTTGAGATATGTTCCCTTTATTTCCACTTTGATAAGAGGTTTTATCATGAATTGATGTTGAATTTTGTCAAATGCTTTTTCTGCATCTATTGAGCTGATCATGTGTTTTTTTTACTTTTCTTTTGTTAATATGCTGTATTACATCGATTGCTTTGAGAATGTTGAACCATTGGGAAGTACTTTACCCAGCAGTAATAGGATAATTTCTGAAAGAAACAGACATGAATAAGTAGATAAAAGGAGAAAACTTGACCTTGCCATCATTTGGAAAAACATCAGGTGAGTTTCCAGCTGTGAAGGTTGAAAAACAAAGCCCATAGTAGTAATATCTAATACAATTGGTTGTAATACAGGTGGTGTAATCTGGAGTAATGAGCAATTAAAGAGTTATAGAAGGAAGTCTATTTGCACTATTATCATCTTGCAACATTTATTGTGCACTCATTGCGGTCAAGCAAAACACTATCAAAGTATCTTAGCTACAAAAACTCCAAAAGACTCTTAATAGGCAAATTCAACAGAGCTGCAGAAGAATTTATTTGTGCCCTCCAAGAATCAATCCAGCCTTACTAGCTCATGGCAGGGTCTTACACACGTGGAATTGATCTTCAGTGATCTTTTTCTGTTCATCCAAATAAGCACCCAGGATATACATGACACTTTGTGCTTTCTCACAGCTTCCAGAGGCATAGCTCTTTCTAGAGTAGTATGCCAAGCTTTGCTCCAGATTTTGTTCTTTCTCTTCACTGTGGGCTAAATTGTGTACTCCCCCAAATTCATATGTTGAAGTCCTAACCCCAGTTAGCTCAGAATGTGACTGTATTTAGAGACCAGTTATCTTTAAAGATGTAATTAAGGTTAAATGGAGTCACTGAGGTGGGCTTTAGTCCAATACAACTGGTGTCCTTATAAGAAGAGAAAACTAGGGTACAGACACACATAGAGGAGAGGCCGTATGAAGGCCCAGGCAGAAAATGACCATAATGTACTAGTCAAGGAGAGAAACTGTAAAAATAAACAATCCTGCTAACATCTTGATCTTAGACTTCTAGCCTCCAAAACTGTGAGACAAAAAATTTCTTTTATTTAAGCCACCCATTCTATGGTATTTTGTTATGGCAGCCATAGTAAATCAATATACTCTTCTACTCACTTCATTAAAACATATCAGTGTCATGTTGTTTTTTTTCTTCAGAGCTCTGTTAAGTAACTGAATAATTTAATAAACGAATTCATGTTGATGTATTAATGGAAATAATAGATTTGGATGAGACATGTACCATCTGCACATAGTTAACAGAGGTCATTTGGAGACAATCCTTTACACCAAAGACATGACTCTAATAATAAAATTTCCATACATCGGTATGCCAGCAGAATACTTGGAGCCTCATGGGTCAACTGTTGCTCCTCAAGTCCTACATGGAGGAAAGACCTTGCTCTGCCTAGATATAAAATGAATGCATTGACCTAGGTAAGTTAAGCAAGACTGCTTTAATCGAGTTACAGTATTGAAGCTATTGTGATTTAGGGCAAATTTTCTTACTACTATTTGCCTCAGTTTATTAATCTCCAAAATGAGGCTAATAAAAATAAATTGTACATTTTTAATTCAGTGATATGAGTACTTTATTGTAAACTGGCATAAAGCAAATTGACCATTCAACCAGTATCAGGTTCTTCTAAGTATGAGCAGCCTGCATGGATTGGAAATAGACAAGAGCAATATATCAGCTTCCCTATAACCTTACTACCTGGTGTTATATTTCAATGAATGCAAATTTCAGACCTAAATCATCTACATAAACAATTATTCATTAGGGTATAGGCACAAAAACTGCATAACAACCTATTCCTGTAACGATGGTGAGTTCCTACTTTCTGTTCTCAGGAACTCCAACAAGCACCTTCCATGTAAGTTTCACTCTGAGGTAGACACATAATCTTAAAAGTCAACCTTTTAATTATGCAGGGCCATGAAAGTGGCAAATCATGGAGCCAGAACTCAAATTCAGGGCTAATGACTGTAACCCCTGATGTTCCATGGAAAGATACTCCCCATGGGCAAGTGATGATAGGGAATGTTTCCCCAGGAAATTAAGAAATTAAAACAGACTTAATTTATAATAATTCTTTTTTTTCTCTTAATCATTCATTCTGAAAACTTTGAAGTCCTCTTCAGTTATTATCCTCTGCTTTTCACTCATTAAAAGATCTCTGGGACCTCCTGTTTCCTTCTTTCTAATGCTACATGCTATCTTCTGTCCACTTAAAAGGTAATCAATAAAATTATGATGAATTAAATGATAGTTTTTCTTCTCCATTTTTCCTGGTATCACCCTAATCCAAGGCACTGACATCTCGTTTGTGGATTTCGGCAACAGAATCTTCTTTATTGACTCCCTTTCCTCCTATAAATATTACTTTTAGCATATTATTCTTCATTCAATTCATCACTAATTTGCCACTGCTCACAGGCTGAAATCCATTTTCCCCATCCTGTATTCAAAGGTCGTACATAGTCTGAGCTGGGCCAAAATATCTATTCTTAGCTTCTACTTCTCCCCTGTCTGAACTACACTCATTGGCTGATGTACATGCAGTGCTTATTCCATGTCTCTAGGTTTTCCCTCATATTACCTTCTCTCCTCAGTGTTGAATTGCCTCTTCTGATCCTCTAAATCCTACCCAGGATAATTATCTATTCTTCTGGGAAGGCTTCACAGTCTAAACTAACACCCTCTGATATATTTCTTGTATGAAGCCTATCTCCAGGTAGTATCTAGGCCAGTGTTTTTCAGACACTGCTCCATGGAACCATAGGGTTCTATGAAGGTGCCTCAGGTATTGCTACAAATGAAGGGTAAGCACAAATGTGGTTCCAGACTCTATATGCTTACTTCAAAATGAGTAGTCCCATATTATGTTTTCTATATATTAATCTTTTAAGTAAATTTGAAAAGAACAGATCCCAATGAAGAGACTGAGATAAAGAGAGAGAGAGAGACAGGGAGAGAGAGGGGGGGTGGGGAGGGGGAGAGATTGAATAATTGGCTACATAATAAAGCCCTTTATTACATGATATGTAAGTCCCCCTCAACACACACACGCATGAACACACACACACACGCACTGTACTGGACCATGAGCAAGAAATAAACTTTTTTGTAATTAGTCATAGAAATCTTGCATTGCTTCTTATAGCTGTTAGAATATCTAGGCTTGCATATAAAGAGAGTATTTTTGAAAGGAAATGTAGAAATTGCTAAAAGTGGTTCCAATGAGAACAAGAATGGGGTAAATTACACTTTTGAATAGTTTCCTAATTAAGAGTAAGGCAAGAAATGAAGGCATAAGACAATAAAATATCATGGCAATTTCCTAACAAAAGGTGGTTAGGAGTAATCCACTAACAGGATTTCAGGCAAGGTTTTATTATAGTGAAGACATTGAAGCAAAGCAAGGAAATTATTTTATTGGTTATAGCTTAAGTAGTTGGGAAAGCTTAGTTGGCTGTAATTGGTTGTTCTTAAGTTTCACTTTCTTGGATTCTAGTGCATTGACTTTGGCTTAAGTTTTGGTTTGTTTACATAGGCTACCAAGGTATTAAAGCCACCTCAGTCAAATGGCCTTTTGTTTAATTGTTTTAACACTCACTACTGGGAAATCATTCCCATTGCCATGTTGGGGAAAATGTCATCTCTCTGAAACACGTCGTTTTCTCATTGTTAGAGAATTTCAGGTTTTATCAAATACAAGTGGGTTAATGATGATAAATGTTAAAAGTGTTCACTACACTAAAAACACCTCTGAAACAGATCACAACTGGGAATCAGAAAACATGAATTATTGTTCTGCTTTGACTTATTTTGCCTGTGTATAACCTTGAGCAATTTGTTTTCTCTCTGGACTTTGGTTTACTTATCCACACAATGAAGAATTTGGACTAAGTTATATTATGGCCCCTATGATTCTAATAGTCATACTTCTAAATGAGAACAACTGGAAACAGCATCACTCATTCTTATATCAAAACTATTGAATCTTTTGAGCCTGGGCTCTATATTGTAGTTTGTCTTCTTTTCTTTTCTGTCTCTCTGTCTCTGTCACTGTCTCTCTCTCATCTCTTTTGAATAAATGTAACAAGTACACATGAAATATTGCAGTCAGCCTCCCTATCTTCCTTCCTAGTTCCATTCTTCAGAGTTAATCATGACCAATTAACGATTTCTTTTTTATTCTTCTAGAAATATTTTATGCATATGCAATACATAGTCTTTTTCCTGAAATAAGTCAAGTCATATGATATACACACTGTTCTTTGTCTCATATTTTCTTTCTTAATAAAATGTGTTGGATATCTTTTCATACCAGCACTTATAGATCCACCTTTCTTTTTAAACAACTGTAGAGAATTTTGTGCGAATTTACCATTTATTTAAGCAGTCTTGTGTTGATGGACATTCTATTTAATTCTATGTTTTTAATTTTTACATATCTAGGATTCTGACTTTTATATAAAATATTCCACCATTCCAAAAGAGATTTTACTTGGAAATCTTCCTCCTGTTGAACTCTAAATGAAGTTAAAGGTCACATGGTAGCAGTCTTAGCAGTTTATTCATATGAAGATAGGACCCTCACTCTCAGTAGCATGAATTTCATCATAAATTCAAATAATGCTGCTGGCTTAGGTCAAAGCATCTTCTTATTAATATAAACTATATGACATATAACTCATCTTCTCTCAATCTGTTTATTTCACTCATTAGGGACTGTTAGTATAATAATGGGTGTGTTTTAAGGAACAATATTTTAGAAAGAATAAGACCAGAAACAAAGCATTCAAAATGTGTCACTTTCCATGAGTCACAAACAACAATTATATATGTTATTATTCCCACCCAACTTTCCAACAATTAGAGACTCATTTGGTAAAAGACTCTTTAGTTTTTTAAACAAAGTGTAAAAATAAATACAATCTAGTTGAAGGGAAATTGTAAGATGGCAGAGTAGAAGGACATAAGTGCACACTTTCTTACAAAAACACCAAAATTACAACTAACTGCTGAACAACCATCAACCAAAAAAGTCTGGAAGTTTCCAAAAAGGATACCCTATAGAGAAACACAAAGAAGAAGCCACTATGAGATCATAGGAGGGATGTAATTGTGATAAAATCAAATCCATATCCATCAGGTGGGCGAGTCACAAACTGGAAAATAATTATAGCACAGAAGTTATCCCACAGGAGTGAAAGTCCTGACCCCACATCAGGCTTCCCAGCTCGGAGGTCTGGAAAAGGGAGGAGGAGTCCCAGAGAATCTGGCTTTGAAGGCCAGTGATGTTTGATCCCAGGAATTACACAGAACTGAGGGAAAGAGAAACTTAACACTTGGAGTGCACACACAAGGTTTTGTGTGCAACAGGGCTGAGGGAAAAAAGCAGTGGCCTAATAAAAACTGGATCAGACCTACCTGTTAGTATTGGAGGGTGCCCGTGGAGCCAAGGGTTAGCTGTGGCTCATTTTGGGGGCAAAGACACTGGCAGTGGCAGTTCTGGTAAGTAATCATTGGTGTGAGCCCTCTGGGAGGCTGCCATTCCCCCCACCCACCCACCACCAAAGACCTAGCTCAACCCAAGAGACTGTAGTCTCCAATGCTGGGATGCCTCAGGCCAAATAACAAACAGGGTGGGAACACAGACCCACCCATCAGCAGACAGGCTGCTTAAAGTATTCCTGAGCACAGCCTTACCCTAAAGAGAGAAAAGACCCAGCTCCACAAACCAGTGAGGAGGAACCGGTCCCTCTCACTAGGAAGCCTGCACAGACTTCTTAGACAGGCTCATCCATCAGAAGGCTGACAGGAGAAGCAAGAAGAACTATAATCCTGCAGCCTGTGGAATGGAAACCTCAATCATAGAAAGTTAGACAAAATGAGATAGCAGAGGAATATGTCCCAGATGAAGGAGCAAGATAAAACCCCAGAAGGACAACTAAGTAAAGTAGAGATAGGCAATCTACTGGAAAAAGACTTTAGAGTAATGATACTGAAGATGATCCAAGATCTCAGAAAAAGAATGGAGGCACAGATTGAGAAGATACAAGAAATGATTAACAAAGACCTGGAAGAAATAAAGAACAAACAAACAGAGATGAACAATACAATAATTGAATTAAAAAATACACTAGAAAGAATCAATAGCAGAATAACTGAGGCAGAAGAACAGATAAGTGAGCTGAAAGACAGAATGGTGGAAATCACTGCTGCAGAAATGAAGAAATAAGAAAGAATGAAAAGAAATGAAGACAGCCTAAGAGATCTCTGGGACAACATTAAACACAACAACATTCACATTATAGGGGTCCTAGAAAAAGAAGAGAGAGAGAAAGGACTTGAGAAAATATTTGAAGAGATAGTAGATGAAAACTTCCTTAATATGGGAAAGGAAAGACTCATTCAAGGCCAGGATGCTCAGAGAGTCCCAGGCAGGATAAACTCAAAGAGGAACATGCTGAGACACATAGTAATCAAACTGACAAAAATTAAAGACAAAGAAAAAATATTAAATGCAACAAGGAAAAGAAACAAAAAACATACAAGGGAACTCACAAAAGGCTATCAGCTGATTTCTCAGCAGAAACTCTGCAGGTCAGAAGGGAGTGACATGAAATATTTAAAGTAATGAAAGGGAAGAAACTACAGTCAATAATATTCTACCCAGCAATGCTTTCATTCATATTTGATGGAGGAATCAAATGTTTTACAGATAAGCAAAAGCTAAGAGAATTTAACACCACCAGACTAGTCCTGAA
The DNA here is from genome assembly GCF_963455315.2 of Globicephala melas. NCBI lineage: Eukaryota > Metazoa > Chordata > Mammalia > Artiodactyla > Delphinidae > Globicephala > Globicephala melas. The sequence continues at coordinate 61,888,711 of NC_083335.1, forward strand.
ACAAATGCAAAAAGAACTTCTCTAAGCAAAAAATAAAAGGCCAAAACCAGAAACAAGAAAATTATGAATGGAAAGCTCACCAATAAAAGCAAATATACAGTAAAAGTACGAAATCATCCACACACAAATCTGATATCAAAACCAGCAATTGTGAGAAATGGAGAGTACAAATGCAGGATACTGGAAATGCCTTTGAAATTAAAAGACCAGCAAGTTAAAACAATGTTGTTTATATATAGACTGCTATATCAAAACCTCATGGTAACTGCAAATGAAAAATTTACAATAGATACACACACACAAAAAGAAAAAGAAACCCAAGCACAACACTAAAGTTATTCATCAAATCACAATAGAAGAGAGCAAAAGAGAAAGGGAAGAAAAAAGACTTACAAAACAAACCCAAAACAATTAAGAAAATGGCAACATAAACATATATATCAATAATTACATCAAATGAAAATGGATTAAGTGCTTCATCCAAAAGACATGGACTGGCTGAATGGATACAAAACAAGAGCCGTAAATATGTTGTCTACAAGAGACCCATTTCAGACCTAGGGACATATGCATACCAAAAGTGAGGGGATGGAAAAAGTTATTCTGTGCAAATGGAAATCAAAAGAAAGTTGGACTACCAACACTCATATCAGTAAAAATAGACTTTAAAATAAAGACTGTTACAAAACACAAAGACAGACAGTACATAATGATCAGGGGATCAATCCAAGAAGAAAATATAAAATTGTAAATATATATGCACCCAACATAGCAGCACTCCAATATATAAGGCAAATGCTAACAGTCATAAAGGAGAAATCTACAGAGAAATCTACATTAACACAATAATAGTGGGATACTTTAACATCTAAAATTTGTCAATGGACAGATAACACAAACAGAAGATCAATAAGGAAACGCAGGCCTTAAATGACACATTAGACCAGATGGATTAATGGATATTCATAGAGCACTCCATCTGAAAGCAGAATATAAAATATTCTCAAGTGCACATGGAACATTTTCCAAGAGTGATCACATGCTGGGCCACAAAGCAAGCCTTGGTAAAGTTAAGAAAATTGAAATCATATCAAGCATCTTCTCTGACCACAAGGGTATGACATTAAAATTCAACTACAAGAAAAAAAATATTAAAAAACACAAACATGTAGAGGTTAAACAATATACTACTAAACAACAAAAGATTGCTGAAGAAATAAAAAGGAAATCAAAATATACCTAGAGACAAATGAAAATGAAAGTATGATGATCAAAAACCAATAGATATGGCAAAAGCATTTCTAAGAGGAAAGTTTATAGAAATACAATCTTACCTCAGGAAACAAAAGAGAAATCACAAATAAATAACCTAACTTGAGCAACTAGAGAAAGAAGAACAAACAGAACCCAAACTTAATAGAAGGAAAGAAATCATAAAGATCAGAACAAAAATAAATGAAACAGAAATGAAGAAAACAATAGAAAAGATAAATGAAACTAAAAGCTTATTTTTTTGATAAAATAGATAAATTTTTAGTCAGGCTCATCCAGAAAAAAGGGGAGAGGACACAAGTCAATAAAACTAGAAATAAAAAGGGGGAAGTTACAACAGACACCACAGAAATAGAAAGGATCACAAAAGACTGTATAAGCAACTGTATGTCAATAAAATGGACAGCCTTCCACCTGGAAGAAATGACCAAATTCTTAAAAAGATACAAACTCCAAAGACTGCAACAGGTAGAAATGGAAAATATAAACAGGTCAATAACAAGTACTGAAATAGAAACTGTGATTTAAAAATTTCCAACAGGGACTTCCCTGGTAGTCCAGTGGTTAAGAATCCACACTTCCAATACAGGGGATGTGGGTTTGATCCCTGGTCAGGGAACTGAGGTCCCACATGTTATGGGGTGCAAGCAAAACAAAAAACAACTTAAAAAAAACCTCCCAACAAAAGTCCAGGGCAAGATGGCTTCACAGACGAATTCTATCAAATATTTAGTGAAAAGTTAACACTTATCCTTCTGAAATTATCCCAAAATATTGCACAGGAAGGAATACTCCCAAACTCATTCTGTGAGGCCACGGTCACCCTGATACAAAAACCAGGAAAAAGGTACCACACAAATGAAAATTACATGCCAATATCACTATCCTGCAAATCAATCAATGTGATACAGCACATCAACAAATTGAGGAATCAAAACCATATGATTATATCAATAGATGCAGAAAAATCTTTTGACAAAATTCAATACTCATTTATGATAAAAACTCTCCAGAAAGTGGGACTAGAGGAAACAAATCACAACATAATAAAGGCCAATATATGACAAACCTACAGCAAACATCATTTTCAATGGTGAAAAGCTGAAAGCATTTCTTCTAAGATCAGGAACAAGACAAGGATACTTTGGGAAGTCCTAGACACGTCAATCAGAGAAGAAAAAAATAAATAAAAGGAATCCAAATTGGAAAAGAAGAAGTAATATTGTCACTGTTTGCAGATGACATAATACTACACATAGAAAATCCTAACGATGCTACCAGAAAACTACTAGTGCTCATCAATGAATTTAGTAAGGTTACAGGATACAAAAATAATACACAGAAATCTCTTGCATTTCTATACACTAACAACAAAAGATCAGAAAGAGAAATCAAGGAAACAATCCCATACACCACTGCATTAAAAACAATAGGGCTTCCCTGGTGACACAGTGGTTGAGAATCTGCCTGCTAATGCAGGGGACACGGGTTTGAGCCCTGGTCTGGGAGGATCCCACATGCCATGGAGCAACTAGACCCATGAGCCACAACTACTGAGCCTGCATGTCTGGAGCCTGTGCTCCACAACAAAAGAGGCCGCAACAGTGAGAGGCCTGCACACCGCGATGAAGAGTGGCCCGTGCTTGCCACAACTAGAGATAGCCCTCACACAGAAATGAAGACCCAACACAGCAAAAATAAATTAATTAATTAATAAAAACAACAACAGAAAAGAAAAAAACAATAAAATACCTAGGAATAAACATACCTAAGGAGGCAAAAGACCAGTACTCCAAAAACAATAAGATGCTGATGCACGAATTTGAAGATGACACAACAGATTGAAGGATATACCATGTTCTTGGACAGGAAGAATTGATATTGTCAAAATGACTATACAATCTACTGATTCAATGCAATCCCTCTCATATTACCAAGGCCCTTTTTACAGACCTAGAATAAAAAATCTTAAAATTTGTATGGAGACACAGAAGAGACCCAAATAACAAAAACAATCTTGAGAAAGAAAAACGGACCTGGAGGAATCAGGCTCCCTGACTTCAGACTAAACTACAAAGCTACAGACCTCAAAATAGTATGATACTGGCATAAACACAGAAATATAGATCAATGGAACAGGATAGAAAGTTCAGAAGCATACCCATGCACCTGTGGTCAATTAAACTATGACAAAGGAGGCAAGAATATACAATGGAGGAAAGTCAACGTATTCAATAAATGGTGCTGGGAAAACTGGACAGCTACATGTAAAAAAATGAAATTAGAACATTCAACATTGTACAAAAAAAAATAAACTCAAAATGCGTTACTCCTAAATGTAAGACCAGATACTATAAAACTCCTGGTTTATGCCAGGAATGCAAGGATTCTTCAATATACACAAATCAAAAAACGTGATAAACCATATTAACAAATTAAAGGATAAAAACAATATGATCATCTCAATAGATGCAGAAAAAGCTTTCAAAAACAATCATCACCCATTTATGATAAAAACCCACCAGAAAGTAGGCGTAGAGGGAACTTGCCTTAACATAATAAAGGCCATAAATTACTAACCCACAGCCAACATCATTCTCAATGGTGAGAAACTGAAACCATTTCCACTAAGATCAGGAACAAGATAACGTTGCCCACTCTCACCACTATTATTCAACATAGTTTTGAAAGTTTTAGTCATGGCAATTAGAAGAAAAAGAAATAAAAGGAATCCAAATCGGAAAAGAAGAAGTAAAACTGTCACTGTTTGCAGATGACATGATAGAATATACAGAGAATCCTAAACATGCTACTAGAAAACTACTAGACCTTATCAGTGAATTTAGTAAAGTAGCAGGATACAAAATGAATGCACAGAAATCTCTTGTGTTCCTATACACTAACAACAAAAAATCTGAAAGAGAAATTAAGGAAACACTCCCATTTACCATTGCAACAAAAAGAATAAAATACCTAAGAATAAACCTTCCTAAGGAGACAAAAGAACTCTATGCAGAAAACTATAAGACACTGATGAAAGAAATTAAAGATGATACAAACACATAGAGAGATATACCATGTTCTTGGATTGGAAGAATCAATATTGTGAAAATGACTATGCTACTCAAAGAAATCTACAGACTCAATGCAATCCCTATCAAACTACCAATAGCATTTTTCACAGAACTACAACAAAAAATTTTGCAATTTGTAGGGAAACACAAAAGACTCCGAATAGCTAATGCAATCTTGAGAAAGAAAAACGGACCTGGAGGAATCAGGCTCCTGGACTTCAGACTATATTTCAAAGCTACAGCAATCAAGACAGTATGGTACTGGCACAGAAACAGAAATCCAGATCAATGGAACAGGATAGAAAGCCCAGAGAAAAACCCACACACATATGGTCACCTGATCTTTGACAAAGTAGGCAAGAATATACAGTGGAGAAAAGACAGCCTCTTCAATAAGTGGTGCTGTGAAAACTGGACATGTACATGTAAAAGAATGAAATTATAACAGTTCCTACCACCATACACAAAAATAAACTCAAAATGTATTAAAGACCTAAATGTAAAGCCAGACACTATAAAACTCTTAGAGGAAATCATAGGCAGAACACTGTATGACATAAATCACATCAAGATACTTTTTGACCCACCTCCTAGGGAAATGGAAATAAAATCAAAAATGAATCAATGGGACCTAATGTAACAAAATCTTATGCACATCCTAGGAAACCATAAACAAAATGAAAAGATAACCATTAGTATGGGAGAAAATATTTGAAAACAATGCAATTGACAAAAGATTAATCTCCAAAATATACAAGCAACTCATGCAGCTCAATATCAAACAAACAAAAAACCCAATCAAAATGTGAGCAGAAAACCTAAATAGACATTTCTCGGAAGAAGATATACAGATTGCTAACAAACACATGAAAGGATGCTCAACATCACTAATCATTAGAGAAATGCAAATCAAAACCACAATGAGGTATCACCTCACACTGGTCAGAATGTCCATCATTAAAAAATCTACAAACAATTAGTGCTGGAGGGGATGTGGAGAAAATGGAACCCTCTTGCACTGTTGGGGGGAATGTAAATTTATACAACCACTATGGAGAACTGTATGGAGATTCCTTAAATTCTAAAAATAGAACTACCATATGACCCAGCAATCCTACTACTGGGCATATACCATGAGAAATCCATAATTCAAAAAGTGTCATGTGCACAATGTTCATTGCAGCAATATTTACAACAGCCAGGACTTGGAAGCCACCTAAGTGTCCATCGACAGATGAGTGGATAAAGAAGATGTGTCACATATATACAATGGAATGTTACTCAGCCATAAAAAGAAAAGAAATTGAGGTATTTGCAATGAGGTTGATTGACCCAGAGTCTGTCATATAGAGTGAAGTAATTCAGAAAGAGAAAAACAAATACTATATGCTAACACAAACATATGGAATCTAAAAAAAAATGGTCTGAAGAACATAAGGGCAGGACAGCAATAAAGATGCAGACATAGTGATTGGACCTGAGGACAAGGGGAGGGGGATGCGTAAGCTGAGATGATGTGAGAGAGTGTCATGTTCGAATATACACTACCAAATCTAAAATAGATAACTAGTGGGAAGCAGCTGTGTATCACAGGGAGATCAGCTTGGTCCTTTGTGATCACCTAGAAGGCTGGGATAGGGACAGTGTGAGGGAGATGTAAGAGGGAAGGTTTATGTGGATATATGTATACATATAGCTGACTCACTTTTTTATATAGCAGAAACTAATTCATCACTGTAAAGAAATTATACTCCAGTAAAGATGTTAAAAAATAAAATAAGAAAATTTAAAAAAATACCTCAAAACTATCAAAAATGCAAATGCAACCCACTAAAATTATGTGATGCAGCAGAAATAGTGCTAAGAGGAAAGTTTATAGTGTTAAATGCTTACATTTAAAAAGAAGAAAGATCTCAATTCAACAATCTCACTTTATAACTTCAGACACTATAAAAAAGAAGAACTAAATCCAGAGTTAGCATAAGGAAGATAATATTCAATAATAAAGTTTCAAGCAGAAATAAGTGTAATAGAAAATAGATAAACTTTAGGAAAAAAACAAGAAAAATAAGATTTGGTGTATTAAAAAGATGAGCAAAATAGACAACTCTTAGTTACACTACAAAAGAAGAAAAGAGAGATCAGTAAAGTAAAATCAGAAATGAAAGAGGAGACATTACACCAGATAACATGGAAATAAAAAGATCATAAAGGACTATTTTAAACAATTATTCACCAACAAGTTGGGTAAACCAGAAGAAACAGATATATTCCTAGAAACATACAACCTAAAAGACCTATTCAAGAAGAAATAGAAAGCCTGAACAAACCAATAAGAAACAAAGATCAAAAACACCCCATCAAAGAAAATCCCAGGACCAGGATTTGTTCTACCGAGCATTTAAAGAACTAATACAATACAAAACCTTATTAATCTCTTTCAAAAAACAGAAGAAGGAACACTCCCAAATTCATTTTATGAAACTATCATTACCCTGATTCCAAAGCCAGATAGAGACACCACAAGAAAAAAGAACTACAAGTCAGAATCCCTGAAGAACTTAGATGGAAAAATCCTCAATAAAATAATAGCAAAATCATCTCAACAGCATATTAAAAAGGTCATTCACATGACCAAGTGGGATTTATTTCTGGGATGCAAGGATATTTCAACATATAAATATTAATCAATGTAATATACTACATGAACAGAATGAAGAATAAAAACCATATGGTCATATCAGTAGATGTAGAAAAAGTATTTAACAAAATTTAACACCCTTTCATGATGAAAGCTCTCAGTGATACATGTACAAAAAGACCTTACCTCGACACAATAAATGCCATGTATGAAAAAAATCACAACTACCATTATAGTTCATGGGGATAAACTGAAAGCTCATCCTCTAAGACCTGGAACAAAGCAAAGATTCCCACTCTCACTATTGTTTTTCAAAGTAGTACTGGAAGTCCTAGCTAGAGCAATCAGACAATGAAAAATAAATAAAATGTATCAAAAATTGAAAGCAGAGAATTAAAATTATCTCTGCTGACGAGATGATTGTATACATAGAAAACTCTAAACATTCACTACACTACACACACACACACACACACACACACACACACACACTCACACACACACATACACTCACATACAACTGTTAGAATAAAAAAACAAATTCAGTAAAGTTGCAGGATACAACATCAACATGAAAAAATTCAGTGGCATTTCTATACATCAATAACAAGTTAATCAAAATAGAAATTAAGAAAACAATCTCATTTACAAAAATACCCAATAGATTAAAACATTTAGTAATTAATGAAAGAGATAAAATAACTGTACACTGAAAAGTATAAAGCACTGATGAAGGAAATGAAAGAGGACACATATAAAAGGACACACCCCATATTCATGGATTAGAAAAAATAATATTATTAAAATGGTCATACTACACAAAGTGATATACAGGTTATTGGGGAAAAGATAGTCTCTTGAATAAATGATACTGTGAAAACTGGATATCCACATACAAAAGAATGAAATTGGACACTTATCTTACACTGTACACAAAAATCAAATCAAAATGGATTAAAGACTTAAAACCATAAAACTCCTAGAATAAAACATAGGGAAAATCTGCCTGACATTGCCTTCAGCAATGATTTCTTGCTATGACCCCAAAACCACAGGCAACAAAAGCAAAAGTTGCCAAGTGGGATGACATAAAAATAAAAAGCTTTTGCAGAGAAAAAAAATCAACAAAATGAAAAGGAAACTTACCAAATGTGAGAAAATATTTAAAAACTATATATCTGAAAAAGTTTATGTCCAATATGTATATAAGGAACACACACAAATCAATAGTAAGAACCCAAATAATTAAAATTTGAAAATGGGCAAAAGATATAAATAGCCACTCTCAAAAGAACCTATTCAAATGGCCAACCAGTACATGAAGAGATGCTTAACATTATGAATCATTAGGGAAATGGAAGTCAAAATCATAATGAGATAAACCTCACACCTTAGAATGGGTATTACCTAAATGGTAAAAGATAAGTGTCAGTGACATTTGCATTATAGGGGTTCCTGAAGGAGAAGAGATAAGGGAATCAAAAATGTATTTGAGGAAATTATGGCTGAAAACTCCCAAAACCTAAGGAAGGAAACAGATATCCAAGTACAGGAAGCACAGGGGGTCTTGAAAAGATGAAGCCAAAAAGACCCACATGAACACATATCAATATTAAAATGGTAATATTTAAAGATAAAGAGAAAATTCTAAAGGCAGCAAGAGAAAAACAGAGTCATATATAAGGGAATCCCCATAAAGCTATTAGCAGATGTCTCTGCGGAAACTTTGCATGCTGGAAGAGAGTGGCATGATATATACAAAATGCTGAAAGGAAAAAAAAACCCAGCAAACTAGGAGAATCTACCCAGTGAGATTATAATTTAGAATAGAAGGAAAGATAAAGACAGTGTCTGACAAGCAGAAAACAAAAATCATCAATACTAAACTTAGCCTAAAATAAATATTGAAGGATCTTCCATAAATGAAGAAAAGAGTAAAAATCTATATGAAAGGGAAAATCGCATTAGGAAAGGCAAATATAGAGTAAGGATTGAAGATCAACCACTTCAATAAATCAGTACATAGGTTAAAGGACAAAACTTGTAAAAATCAACTGTAACTACAATGAACAGTGAAAGGATAAGCATGAAGATGTAAAATATGATATCAAAACAACAAAATGTAGTGGAGGGGAGTAAGAAATGTAGATTGTTCATCATGTGCTTGAAACTAAAAACAAGTAGATATAATTATGTGTCAATATACATGAGCCCCATGGTAATCACTAATAAAAAACCTACAATAGATACACACAAAACAAAAAGAAAGGAACACAAGCATACTACTAAAGACAATCATCAAACCACAAGGGAAGAAACCAAAGAAATGAACAGAGAAGAGCTACAAAAACAATTGAAAATGAAGTAATTAAATGGCAACAAATACATACCCAACAATAATTACTTTAAATGTCAAGGGACTAAACACGCAAAACAAAAGATATATAGGGTGTCTGACTGTATGAAGAATCAAGACCTTTCAATATGCTGCCTACAAGAGAATCACTTAAGAGTTAAATACACACACATGGACTGAAAGTGATGGAATGGGAAAAAATGTTTCATGCAATTGGAAACAAGAAATTGAGGGTAGCAATTTTCATATAAGGCAAATCAGACTTTAAAACAAAGGGTATAAGAAAAGACAACCAGACGCATTATATAATGATAAATGGATCAATAAAACATAAGAGAATATTGCACTCATTAATATATGAGCATCCAATAAAGGAACACCTAAATACATAAAGAAAATACTGAAAAGATAATGGGAGAAATTGACAATAATACAAGAATAGTAGGGAATTTTAACACTACCCTTACATCAATGGACAGATCATCCAGACAGAAATCAATAAGGCAACAGTGGCTCTTAATCACACAATAGACCAGTGGACCTTAATAGATATCTATAGGGCATTACAACCAGAAACAGAGCAGATACACATTCTTTTAAGCCCACATGAAACATTCTCCAGGATAAATCACATGCTAGGCTGTAAAACAAGTCTCAACAAGTTTAAGAGGATAAAAATCGATTTTGCACTATGGAGTCTGGTCTGAAGAGCCAGGTGTGAGTCTTGGGCCTCCAGCACCAAATGAGCGAGTGAAACTAGAAAGCACAAAGGGAAAGAAAAAAGGGAGACTTCTTTGTAAAATATGAAGAAGGAAAACTCCTTGACACAACACAATGGAAAACTAACTCATAGAACACACTGAAGAATATTTGAAGCTCTGTGGCTGACAGGGTCTTGGTGATCCAGCCAGGGGTCAGGCCTGAGCCTCTGAAGTGGGAGAGTCGAGTTCAGGATATTGGACCACCAGATACCTCCTGGCCCCATGTAATATCAATCAGCGAGAGCTCTCCCAGAGATCTCCATCTCAACGCTAAGACCCAGCTACATTCAACGACCAGCAGGCTCCAGTGCTAGACACCCCATGCTAAACAACTAGCAAGACAGGAACACAACCCCACCCATTAGCAGAGAGGCTGCCTAAAATCAAAATAAGCTCACTGACACCCCAAAACACACCACCAGAGGAACACAGGAAAAAAACTGTAAAAAATACAAACACATGGAGGTTAAATGATACACTATTCCATAATAAAAAGGTCACTGAAGAAATCAAAGAGGAAATCAAAAAATACCTAGAAACAAATTACAATGAAAACATGACGGGCCAAAATCTATGGGATGCAGCAAAAGCAGTTCTAAGAGGGAAGTTTATAGCAATACAATCCTACCTCAAAAAAAAGAAAAATTTCAAATAAACAACATAAACTTACACCTAACACAATTACAGAAAGAAAAACAACAACAAATAATCACACCAAATTTAGCAACAGGAAAGAAGTCATAAAGATCAGATCAGAAATTAATGAAAAAGAAATGAAGGAAATGATAGCAAAGATCAATAAAACTAAAAGCTGGTTCTTTGAGAAGATAAACAAAATTGATAAACCATTAGCCAGACTTATCAAGAAAAAAAGGGAAAAGACTCAAATCAATAGAATTAGAAATGAAAAAGAAGTAACAACTGACACTGCAGAAATACAGAGGATCATGAGAGGTTACTAGAAGTAAGTATATGCCAATAAAATGGACCAACTGGAAGAAATGGACAAATTTTTAGAAAAGCACAACATTCCAAGATAGAAACAGGAAGAAATAGAAAATATGAGCAGACCAATCACAAGGACTGAAATTGAAACTGTGATTAAAAATCTTCCAGCAAAAAAAAGCCAAGGACAAGATGGCTTCACAAGCAAATTCTATCAAACATTTAGAGAAGAGCTAACACCTATCCTTCTCAAAATCTTCCAAAATATTGCAGAAGGAGGAACACTCCCAAACTCATTCTATGAGGTCACCATCACCCTGATACCAAAACCAGACAAGGATGTCACAAAGAAAGAAAACTAAAGGCCAATATCACTGATGAACATAGATGCAAAAATTCCTCAATGAAACGCTAGCAAGCAGAATCTAGCAGCACATTTAAAGGATCATACACCATGATCAAGTGGGGTTTATGGCAGGAATGCAAGGGTTCTTCAATATAAGCAAATCAATCAATGTGATACACCATATTAACAAAGTGAAGGATAAAAGCCATATGATAATCTCAATAGATGCAGAAAAAGCTTTTGACAAAATTCAACACCCATTTACGATAAAAACTCTCCAGAAAATATGCATGGGGGAACTTACCTCAACATAATAAAGGCCATATATGACAAAACCACAACCAACATCATTCTCAATGGTGAAAAACTTGAACCATTTCCTCCAAAATCAGGAACAAGACAAGGTGGCCCACTCCCACCACTAGTATTCAACATAGTTTTGGAAGTATTAGATAGAGCAGAGATGAAAAAGAAATAAAAGATATCCAAACTGGAAAAGAAGAAGTAAACCTGTCACTGTTTGCAGATAATATGATACCATATATAGAGTATCCTAAAGATGCTACCAGAAAACTACTGGAGCTAATCAATGAATTTGGTAAAGTAGCAGGATACAAAACTAATGCACAGAAGTCTCTTGCATTCATATACACTAATGATGAAAACTCTGAAGGAAAAATTAAGGAAACACTTCCATTTACCACTGCAATGAAAAGAATAATATAACCAGGAATAAACCTACTTAAGGAGACAAAAGACCTGTATGCAGAAAACTATAAGGCACTGATGAAAGAAATTAAAGATGTTACAAACAGATAGAGAGATACACCATGTTCTTGGATTGGAAGAATCAACATTGTGAAAATGACTATATGACCCAAAGCAAAGCAATCTACAGATTCAATGCAATCCCTAACAAACTACCAATGGCATTTTTCACAGACCTAGAACAAAAAATTTCACAATTTGTATGGAAACATAAAATACCTGAAAAGCCAAATCAGTCTTGAGAAAGAAAATCTGAGCTGGAGGAATCAGGATCCATGACTTCAGACTATATTTCAAAGCTACAGCAATCAAGACAATATGATACTGGCACAAAAACAGAAATACAGGTCATTGGAAAAATAGGAAGGCCAGAGATAAACCCACACACATATGGTCACCTTATCTTTGATAAAGGAAGCAATAATATACACAGGAGAAAAGACAGCCTCTTCAATATGTGGTGCTGAGAAAGCTGGAGAACTACATTTAAAAGAATGAAATTTGAACACTCCCTAACACCATACACAAAAATAAACTCAAAATGGATTAAAGACCTATCTGTATGGTCAGACATTATAAAACTCTTAGAGGAAAACATAGGCAGAAAACTCTATGACATAAATCACAGCAAAATCTTCTTTGACCCACCACCTAGGACAATGGAAATAAAATCAAAAATAAGCAAATGGGACCTAATGAAACTTAAAAGCTTTTCCACAGTAAAGGAAACTATAAACAAGATGAAAAGACAACCCTCAGAATGGGAGAAAATATTTGCAAATGAAGCTACTGACAAAGGATTAATCTGCAAAATATACAAGCAGCTCATGCAGCTCAATATCAAACAAACAAACTACCCAATCCAAAAATGGGCAGAAAACCTAAATAGACATTTCTCCAAAGAAGATATACAGATCACCAACAAACACAAGGATGCTCAACATCACTAATCATTAGAGAAATGCATATCAAAACTACAATGAGGTATCACCTCACACCAGTCAGAATGGCCATCACCAAAAAATCTACAAACAATTAATGCTGGAGAGGGTGTGGAGAAAATGGAACTCTCTTGCACTGTTGGTGGGGATGTAAATTGATACACCACTATTGACAGCAGTATGGAGGTTCCTTAAAAAACTAAAAATAAAACTACCATACGACCCAGCAATCCCACTACTGGGAATATACCCTGAGAAAACCATAATTCAAAAAGACTTATGAACCACAATGTTCATTGCATCACTATTTACAATAGCCAGGACATGGAAACAACCTAAGTGTCCATCGACAGATGAATGGATAAAGAAGAGGTGTCACATATATACAATGGAATATTGCTCAGCCATAAAAAAAATGGAATTGAGTTATTTGTAGTTATGTGGATGGACCTAGAGTCTGTCATACAGAAGTAAGTCAGAAAGAAAAACAAATACCGTATGCTAACACATATATATGGAATCTAAAAAAATTATGATTCTGAAGAACCTAAGGGCAGGACAGGAATAAAGATGCAGATGTAGAGAATGAACTTGTGGACTCAGGGCGGGGGTAGGGTAAGCTGAGACAAATTGAGACAGTGGCATTGACATATATACACTACAAATGTAAAATAGGTAGCTAGTGGGAAGCAGCCACATAGCACAAGGAGATCAGCTTGGTGCTTTGTGACCACCTAGAGGGGTGGGAGGGAGACACAAGAGAGAGGGATTATGGGGATGTACGTATATGTATAGCTGATTCACTTTGTTATAGAGCAGCAACTAAGACTACGGTGTAAAACAATTATACTCCAATAAAGGTTTTTAAAAATGAAAAGAGAATAGAAATCATGTCAAGCATTTTATCTGACCACAAGTGTAGGAAACTAAAAATCAAATATAGAAAGAAAAATGGGAAACAAACAAACAAACATGGAGATTAAACAATGTACTACTAAAAAGCCAACAGGTCAATGACAAAATCAAAGAGGAAATCAGAAAATACCTTGAGGGAAATGAAAATGAAAACTCAAATTTCCGAAATCTATGGGATGGGAGGAGGATGAAGATAATGGAGGAATAGAACAGGGAGCTGACTCTATCTCACAAAAACATTCAAAATACATCTACAAGTTGAACTATTCACTCATAACAGCTACTCAATGGTGGCAAAAGACTTCAGACTTCTGAAAGGGCAAGAAAATTTCCACGTAACTGGGTAGGACAAAAGGAAAAAGAAAAGGACAGGGCCTGTACCCCAAAGAGGGAAATGTGAAGGAGGAAATGTTCCCACATCCTGGGGAGTCCTCTCACTAAGAGATCAGGCTGGACAGAGGGGGAGCTGCAGAGCCTAGGAGGAGAGCACAGCAGCTGATTTGCAGAAGGCAAAATGGAGAGTAACATGCACAGAACGTTGGCACCACTGCCCGGCTCTCCACAGCCTTAAATGTTTTTCTAGTTAGTGTGTATAAGGGCTGGGTGCTGAAGCTCAGGTTTCATAGGTCAGACCTAGGGAGAGGACAAGGATTGGCTGCATGGAGACAGGCTGAAGAGTCTGGACTCTGGCAACTGAGGGGGTTCTCTGAAGAAACCAAGGTCAACCAGAGAGGCAAGCCACCATTATTGGGAGGCTCACAAGGAAATGTGTGGGACCACCAAAAGAGCTTATTTACCTGTGAGCAACCCCAGGCAACAGGACACTGCCCACAGGATATCCAGGTGCAGGTGCAAGTCGCTGCCACCATCCCGTGCTCCACAGAAGTGCTGTCCTGAGAGAGTGTGGACAGCAGCCACCCCTAGGAGACCTGTGAGCAGCCACTGAGCCCTGCCCTAGCTGTTCTGGAAGTGTGTGGACTGTGGCCACCCCTAGGAGACCCACTAGCAGGTGCCAAGCTCTGCTCCCAGGTGTATGTGGACTTCAGCCATCCCTAGGAGACCTGCCAGCAGGTGCCAAGTGCTGACCCTGTTGTCCGAGGAGTGTGCAACAGCCACTGCACCTGCATACCCCATATCAAGGGAATAATGGCCAGCACACATTGAGGAAAGAGACAGCAAGCATTCAAACTGAAGGCATCCCCTAGATCCTGGAAAAGATAGCACAGTAGAAGGACTTGAGCTCACCCACTCTCATAAAAAACAAACAAACAAACAAAAACAACCCACTAACGACTGAACAACCATCAACAAAAAAGAGAGTAACCTACCAAAAATATTTTACATTCAAAGACAAAGAAATAGCCACAAGGAGATGGTAGGGAGGTGCTTTCATGAAATAATCAAAGCACATACACCCAGGAAGGCAATCCACAAACAGGAAAATAATTTTATCACAAAGGTTCTCCCATAAGAGTGAAAGTTGTGAGCCCCATGTCAGTCTCCCCAGCCTGAAGGTCTAGCATTAGGACAAGGAGCCCCTAGAACATTGGCATTCAATTTCAGTGGGACTTGAGTACAGGAGCTCCACAAGACTGGGGGAAAAAGAGACTCCACACTTGGAGGGCGTACACATGTTTCACATACACTGGGACCCAGGAAAAAGCAGTAACTCCATAGGAGACTGGGCTGGATTTACCTATGAATTTGGAGGGTCTCTTGGGGAGGCAGAGGTCTGTTGTGGTTCACTGTAGGGGTAACGACACTGGTGGCAGACATCTCAGAGAATATTGATCAACGTGAGCTCTCCCAGAGGTCGCCATTTTGGCATCAAGACATGACCCTAACCAACAGCATACAGGCTTAGTGCTAGAATGCTTCAGGCCAAACAACTCGAAGCATAAAAACACAGAACTGCCCATCAGCCAACAGGCTGCCTAAAGCTGTACCAAGCTCACAGCCACCTCTAAACACTCCCCTTAACATGGCCCTACCCACCAAAGGACCAAGACCCAGCTCCACACACCAGTGGGCTGGCACAAGTCCCTCCAATCAGGAAGGCTGCACAAACCCTAGGAAAAAACTCACCCACTAAGGGGCAGACCCCAGAAGCAAGAGGAGTATGATCCTGCAGCCAGCAGAAAGAGAACAGAAAGTTGGACAAAATGAGATGGTAGAAAAATATGTTCCAGAAGAAGGAACAAGATAAAACGCCACAAGAACAACTAAATGAAGTGGAGATAGGCAACTTACATGAAATATAATTTAGACTAATGATAGTAAAAATGATCCAAGATCTTGGAAAAATAATGGAGGCACAGACTGAGAAGAAACAAAAGATGTTTTAAAAAGAACTAGAAGGTTTAAAGAATAAACAAACAGAAATGAAAATAAAAGAATGGAAAGGAAAAATGCACTAGAAGGAATCAATAGCAGAAAAGTTGAGGCAGAAGAATGAATAAATGAGGTGGAAACAGAATGGTAGAAATCACTGGCACAGAACATAATAAAGAAAAAAGAAAGAAAAGAAATGAAGAGAGACTCAGAGACCTCTGGTACAACATTAAATGCATCAAAATTTGCATTAAAGGAATCCCAGAAGGAGAAGAGAGGGAGAAAGTGCTTGACAAAATACTTGAAGAGATTATAGCCTAAAGCTTCTCTAACATGAGAAAGGAAACTTCACTCAAGTCCAGGAAGCACAGAGAGTTCCATACAAGACAAACCCAAGGAGGAACATGATGAGTCACATATTAATCAAAGTGAGAAAAATTAAAGACAAAGAAAAAAAAATAAAAGCAACAGAGGAAAAGCAACAAATAATATACAAGGGAATGCCCATAAGGTTGTCAGCTGATTTTTCAGCAGAAACTTTGGAAGACAGAAAGGAGCTGGCATGATATATTTAAAGTGATGAAAGGGAAAAACCTACAAAAAATACTCTACTCCACAAGGCTCTCATTTATATTTGATGGAGTAACCAAAAATTTTACAGACAAGCAAAACTAAGAGAATTCAGCACCACCAAACCAGCTTTACAACATATCATAAAGGAAATTATCTAGGCAGAAAAGAAAAGGGCACAACTGGAATCAAGAAAATTGTGAATGGAAAAGCTCACTGGTAAAGGGAAACATAAAGCAAAGTTAGGAAATCACACAGAAACAAATATAATATCAAAACCAGCAATCGTGAGAAAAGAGTACAAATGCAGGATATTGAAAATGCATTGGAAAGTAAGAGACCAGCTAATTAAAACAATCTTGTACATATATAGACTGCTATGTCAAAACCTCATGGGGGACTTCCCTGGTGGTGCAGTAGTTAAGAATCCACCTGCCGATGCAAGGGACAAGGTTTGAGCCCTGGTCTGGGAAGATTCCACACACCATGGAGCAACTAATCCCATGCGCCACAACTACTGAGCCTGTACTCTAGAGCCCGCGAGCCTCAACTACTCAGCTTGCGTGCCACAACTACTGAAGCCTGCGTGCCTAGAGCCCATGCTGTGCAACAAGAGAAGCCACTGCAATGGGAAGCCCATGCACTGCAATGAAGAATAGTCCCCCCCTTTCTGCAATGAGAGAAAACCAGCATGCAACAATAAAGACCCAACACAGCCATAAATAAATAAATACATATATTAAAAACAGAAAACCTCATGAGAACTGCAAACAATCTACAATAGATGCACAGACAAAAAGAAAAAGGAATCCAAACACAACAATAAAGATAGACATCAAATCACAAGGGAAGAGAACAAAAGCAGAAGGGGAAAAAAAGGTTTTCAAAAACAAAGCCAAAACAATTAACAAAATAGGAATACGGGGCTTCCCTGGTGACGCAGTGGTTGAGAGTCTGCCTGCTGATGCAGGGGACATAGGTTCGTGCCCCGGTCCAGGAAGATCCCACATGCTGTGGAGCAGCTGGGCCTGGGAGCCATGGCCGCTCAGCCTGCACGTCTGGAGCCTGTGCTCTGCAGTGGGAGAGGCCACGTCAGTGAGAGGACCATGTACCACAAAAAAAAAAAAATAGGAATAAGAACATACATATTGACAATTACCTTAAATGTAAATGGATTAAAGGCTCCAACCAAAAGACATAGAGGGGCTACATGTATACTAAAAGAAGACCCATTTATACACTGTCTACAAGAGATCCACTTCAGATTTAGGGAAACATACAGACTGAAAGTGGGGGGATGGAAAAAGATATTTGATGCCAATGCAAATCAAAAGAAAGCTGCAGCAGCAATACTCATATCAGACAAAATAGACTTTAAAATAAAGTCTGTTACAAGAGACAAAGATGGACACTACATAATGATCAAGGAATCAATCCAAGAAAATATAACAATTACAAATATATATGCATCCAATATAGAAGCACCACAATATATAAGGCAAATGCTAACAAGTTTAAAAGGAGAAATCGACATTAACACAATAATAGTGGGAGACTTTAACACCCCACTTTCATCAGTGGACAGATAACCCAGATAGAAGATCAATAAGGAAACACAGGCCTTAAATGACACATTAGCCCAAATGGACTTAATTGATATTCATAGAACATTCCATTTTAAAGGAGCAGAATACACATTTTTCTCAAGTGCACATGGAACATTCTCTAGGATTGATCACATGATGGGCCACAAAGCAAACCTTGGTAAATTTAAGGAAATTGAAATGATATCAAGCTTCTTTTCCAACCACAACTTTATGAGATAAGAGAAACAAGAAAAACACTGTAGAAAAACACAAACATATGAAGGTTAAACAATATGCTACTAAATCACAAATGGATCACTGAAGAAATCAAAGAGGAAATAAAAAAATAGAGACAAATGAAAATGAAAGCATGATGATCCAAAACTTATGGGATGCACTAAAAGCAGTTCTAAGAGTGAAGTTTATAGCAATACAATCTTACCTCAGGAAACAAGAAAAATCACAATAAATAACCTAACCTTACAACTAAAGCAACTAGAGAAAGAAGAACAAACAAAACACACAGTTAGTAGAAGGAAAGAAATCATAAACATAAGAGCAGAAATAAAGGAAATAGAAATGAATGAAACAATAGAAAAGATCAATGAAACTAAAAGCTGGATCTTTGAAAAGACAAAAGATTAATAAACCTTAGGCAGACTCATCAAGAAAAAAAGGTAGAAGTATCAAATCAATAAAATTAGAAATCATAACAACATTTTTATGGATCTGTCTCCTAAGTGAAAAGAAACAAAGCAGGGTTTCCCTGGTGGCGCGGTGGTTGAGGGTCCGCCTGCCGGTGCAGGGGACACGGGTTTGTGCCCCGGTCTGGGAGGATCCCGCATGCTGTGGAGTGGCTGGGCCCATGAGCCATGGCCGCTGGGCCTGTGCGTCCGGAGCCTGTGTTCCACAGCGGGAGAGGCCACAGCAATGAGAGGCCCATGTAATGCAAAAAAAAAGAAACAAAAGCAAAACAAACAAATGGAAAAATTAAACTTAAAAGCTTTGCAGAGGGGCTTCCCTGGTGGCGCAGTGGTTGAGGGTACGCCTGCCGGTGCAGAGGACAGGGGTTTGTGCCCTGGTCCGGGAGGATTCCACATGCCGCGGAGTGGTTGAGCCCGTAAGCCATGGTCGCTGGGCCTGTGCGTCCAGAGCCTGTGCTCCGCAACGGGAGAGGCCACAGCAGTGAGAGGCCCATGTACCGCAAAAAAAAAAAAAAAAGCTTTGCAGAGTGAAAGATACCATTGACAAAATGAAAAGACAATCAACTGAATGTGAGAAAGTACTTGCAAATGATATGACCAATAATGGGTTAACATCCAAAGCATATAAACTGTTCATACAATTGAACATCAAAAATAAACCACTCAATAAAAAAAAATAGGCAGAAGACTTAGACTTTTTTTCCAAAGAAGACCTACAGATGGTTAACAGCCACATGAAAATACACTCAACATTGCTAATTATTAGAGAAATGCAAATCATAACAATGAGATCTCACCTCACACCTGTCAAAGTGGCTATCATCATAAAGTCTAGAAATAACAAATGTTGCAGAGGATGTGGAGAAAAGGGAACCCTCAAACACTGTTGGTGGGAATGTATATTGAACAAGCTACTGTTGAAAACATTATGGAGGTTCATCATAAAACTAAAAATAGAACCACTGTATTATCTAGCAAGTCTGGTATATATCTGGAAAAACTGAAAACACTAATTAGAAAAGATACATGCATCCCAATATTCATATCAGCACTAGTTACAATAGCCAAGATATGTAAGGAGATAAATGGATAAAGAATATTATATATATCTGTGCGTGTGTACATATATATGTATACATATGTACACACACACACACACACACACACACACTGCTATATTACTCAACCACAAAGAAATTCTAACATTTGCAGCAACATGGATGGACCTAGAGAATATTATGATTATTGAAATGTCAGACAGAGAAAGAAAAATGCTGTATGATATCACTTATATGTGGAATCTAAAAATAGTACAAGCAGAGGCATATGCAAAACAGAAACAGACTCTTGGATATAGAAAGCAAACTAATGGTTACCAATGGGTAGAGAGAAGGTGAGGGGGCAAATTAGGGGTATGGGATTAAGAGATACAAACTATTATGTATAAAGTAGATAAACAACAAGGGTATATTGTATAGCATGGGGAATTATAGCCATTATCTTGTAATAAATTTTAGTTGAGTATAATCTATAAAAATACAAAATCAATATACTGTATACCTGAAATTAATATAATATTATAAATCAGCTATACTTCAATAAAAAAAGAAAGAAATGATAAGTGTCTGTGAGGATGTGGAGAAAAGGTAACCCTTCCTGTCAATGAAAGACACTGTGAACAAAGTAATTGGCAGATAAGAGAATGAGATAAGTTACTTGCAATGTTTAAAAATTACAAAGTATGGGGAGTCAAGGTCCAGATGGTGGAATAGGAGGACCTGGGGTTCACTTTTGCCCACAAGTACATCAGGAATACATCTACAAGGCTTCCATGGTGGCGCAGTCATTGAGAGTCCACCTGCCAATGCAGGGGACACGGGTTTGTGCCCTGTTCCAGGAAGATCTCACATGCCGTGGAGCAGCTGGGCCTGTGAGCCATGGCCACTGAGCCTGCGCGTCCAGAGCCTGTGCTCTGCAATGGGAGAGGCCACAACAGTGAGAGGCCCACGTACCACAAAAAAAAAAAAAAGAACACATCTACAAGTGGAACAATTCACACAGAGCACCTGCTGAACACTTGCAGAGGACCTTGGACACCTAAAAGGACAAGAGAAGTTCCCTGCATAACTGGGTAGGATGAAGGAGAGAAAGGAAAGAAAAAGAGGAAATGAGATAGTACCCACACACCTTGGGGGGAGCTGAAGGAGAGGAGAGGTTACTGAAACTGGGGAGGTGCCCTCGTTGGTGGCGAAATATGCTGAAATAGAGTGGGAGCTAGAGAGGCTATCAGAAGAAAGTGCAGCAGCCAGTCTGTGGCAAGGAGGACAGAGTGAGATGTGCATAGATGGTCTGCGCCACAGCTGTGCTAGCCCCAGCCTGAGACAGGTGCCCAAAAGTGCTGGTGGGGGCTGGGTGTTGAAGCATGGGATTAGGAGAGTAGACCTAGGGAGGGAACTGCTGTTGGCTGCACAGAGATGACCTGAAGGGATGGGAGTGAGAAGCTCCGCAGAACTCTCCTGGAGGAAGCAGTGTCTGCCTTGGAGATGGGGAATGATTGTTGAGTGGCGTGAAAGGGGCAGGGCTGCCATCATGTTCTCTCTCCCCACATGCCAGCCCCTGCCTCTGCAGGCAATGGGAGGGACTCCCAACAGAGCGAGCACATGCACCCAAGTCATTGCCACTTTATCCCCCTCCTGCCTCAGCAAGCACGTGTGCCCAAGTCAGCCCCAAACTCTTGCCCCTCACACTGAAGTGAGCAAGCATGCCTCAGTCAGTTGTGGCCTTTGCCCCCTCTTGCCTGGGTGGGGAGCAGATGCCTGAGGGTGGCTCATATGCAGAGGTGGGATCAAAAACAAAGCTGAACCCCAAGAGCTGTGCAACTAAGAAAGAGGAAATGAAATCTCTCCATGCAGCTGCACAAGCCTTGGATTAAACCCCTGTGATCAGCCTGGTATATCCAATGCCTACAGAATTATCTGAATGGATAATGAGTTCTCCCACAACTGAGATGGGCCTATCTTTAGCAGCTGTGGATTTTGGGAGCAGTAAATGTGAGAGTATGGCCAGATCAGATTCTGAGCTGCCCCCAAAGTGCCCACACCATGTCCAGAGACCTAACTAGAGGTCTTGGAGGGCCTTCTGGGGAGGTGGGGGTTGGCTGTGGCTCCCTATGGGGCCAAGGACATTGATAGCAGAAGTCCTAGGGAATTTTTTGTTTGTTTGTTTTGTTTTGTTGTTATTGTTTTAATTTTCTAAAATTTTTAATTTATATATATATTTTTTTATTTTTCTATTTTTATTTTATTAATTTATTTTTTGTTTCTTTTTATTGTGTTTTTGTATTTATTTTTTGGTTTTCTTTGATTTTTGTTTTCTTTTTCTCTTTCATATTTTTTGTCCTTGTCATTTTTGTGTGTTAATTTTTGTTTTCGTTTCTTTTTTTATTGTTTTTGTTCTGTGTTCTGGTTTTTAGTTTTGTCAGTTTTCTTCTTATTGTTTGTTTAGTTGTTTTGATTTTCCTTTGTTTGGTTGTTTTCTTTTTTGTTTTCTTTATTTTTAGTTTTGTTTGGTTTTATTTTTTGTCTTTGTTTTTGTCTGTTTGTTTTGTGTTTTTTCTTCTTATATTTTATTTTGGCCATGCCCCATGGTATGCAGGATTTTGGTTGCCTGGCCGAGGGTTGAACCTGAACCCCTGTAGTGGGAGCACTGAGTCCTGGCCACTGGACCACCAGAGAATTCCAGGCCCCAGGGAATATTAATCGGTGTGAGCTCTCCCAGAAGTCCCCATCTTGGCAACAGACCTGACTCCACCCAACACCCTGCAAGCTCCAGTGCAAGACTCCTCAGGCCAAACAACCAGCAAGAGAGGAAAACAACCCCACCTATCAGCAGACAGGTTGCCTAAGTCGAACTAAGCTAACATACCCTAAAACATGTCCCTTGACATGGCTCTGCCCACAGAGGGACAAGACCCAGCTTCACCTAACAGAGCACAGACACCTCCCATCAGGAAGCCTACACCAGTCCCTGGACCAACCTCTTCCATCAGGGGGCAGACACCAGAAGGAAGAGGAATTATGACCCTGCATCCTGCAGAAAGAAGAAGACAAACACAGTAAGTTAGACAAAATTCGATGACAGAGGAATATGTTGCAGATGCAGCAGCAAGGTAAAAAACGACAAGACCAACTGAATGAAGAGGCGATGGGCAATCTACCTGAAAAAGAATTCAGAGTGATGATAGTAAAGATAATCCAAGATCTCGGAAATAGAATGAAGGCACAGAGAGAGAAAATACAAGAAATGTTAACAAGGACCTAGAGGAACTAAAGAATTAAAAAACAGTGATGAACAATGCAATAAATGAAATGAAAAATACACTTAAAGGAATCAATAGCAGAACAACTGAGGCAGAAGAACAGGTAAGTGAGCTGGAAGATAGAATACTGGAAATCATTGCCATGGAACAGACTGAAGAAAAAAGAATGAAAAGAAATGAGGGCAGTCCCAGAGACCTCTGGGTCAACATTAAAAACACCAATATTTGAATTATAGGGGTCCCCAAAGAAGAAAAGTAAGAGAAATTGTCCGAGAAAATATTTGAAGAGGTTATAGTCAAAAACTTAAATAATAAAGGAAAGGAAATAGTCACTCACGTCAGGGCAGTGAAGAGAGTCCCATGCAGGAAAAACCCAAAGCATAACACAATGAGACACATATTAATCAAACTAACAAATATTAAATTCAAAGAAAAAATATTAAAGGGAGCAAGGGGAAGGCAACAAATAACATACAAGGGAATCCCCATAAGGTTATCATGTGATTTGTCAGCAGAAACTCTGCAGGCCAGAAGGGAGTGGAAGGGTATATTTAAAGTGATGAAAGGGAAAAACCTACAACCAAGAATACTCTATCTAGCAAGGCTTTCATTAAGATTTGATGGAGAAATCAAAAGCTTTACAGACAAGCAAAAGCTAAGAGAATTCAGCATCACCAAACCAGCTTGACAACAAATGCTAAAGGAACTTCTCTAGACAGGGAACACAAGAGAAGAAAAAGACCTACACAGACAAACCCAAAACAGTTAAGAAAATGGTGAAATAAAATATACATCAATAATTACCTTACATGTAAATGGATTAAGTACTCCAACCAAAAGACACAGACTGACTGAATGGATACAAAAACAAGACCCATATATATGTTGTCTACAAGAGATTCACTTCAAACCTAGGGACACATACAGTCTGAAAATGAGAGGATGGAAAATGATATTCCATGCAAATGGAAATAATAAGAAAGCTGGAGTATCAATACTCATATCAGACAATATAGACTTTAAAATAAAGGCTGTTAAAAGAGACAAGGAAGGACACTACATAATGATCAAGATATCAATCCAAGAAAAAGATATAACAACTGTAAATGTATATGCATCCAACATAGGAACACCACAATATATAATGCAAATGTTAACAGCCATAAAAAGGGAAATTGACAGTAACACAATAATAGGGTGAGACTTCAACACCCCACTTACAACAATGGATAGATCATCCAGATAGAAAATTAATACGGAAACACAAGCCTAAAATGGCACATTAGACCATATAGATTTAATTGATATTCATAGGACATTCCATTGAAAGCAGCAGAATACAATTTCTTCTCAAGTGCACACAGAACATTCTCCAGGATAGATCACATTTTGGGTCACAAATCAAGCCTCAGTAAATTTAAGAAAATTGAAATCATAGCAAAGTTCTTTTCTGACCACAACTCTATGAGATTAGAAATCAATTACAGGAAAAACTCTGAAAAATACAGACACATGGAGGCCAAATATGTTATTAATAATCAATGGATCAGTGAAGAAATTAAAGAGGAAATTAAAAAAATACCTAGAGAGAGATGACAATGCCAAACCCATGGGACACAGCAAAAGCAGTACTAAGAGGGAAGTTTGTAACAATACAATCTTACCTCAAGAAACAAGAAAAATCTCAAATAAACAACCTGTAAGTACACTGAAAGCAACTAGGGAAAGAAGAACAACAAAACCCAATGTTAAAAGAAGGAAAGAAATCATAAATATGAGAGCAGAAATAAATGAAATGGAGATGAAGAAAACAATAGCAAAGATTAATGAAACTAAAAGTTGGCTCTTTGTAAAGATAAAGAAAATTGATAAACCTTTACACAGACTCATCAAAAAAAATGTAGAGGGATTGAATCAATAAAATTAGAAATGAAAAAGAAGTTACAATGGATACCACAGAATACAAAGGATCATAAGAGACTACTAGTAGCAACTATAAAACAATAATATGCAAAACCTAGAAGAAATTGACAAATTCTTAGAAAGAAACAACCTTCAAGACTGAGCCAGGCAGAAATAGAATATATGAACAGACCAATCACAAGTACTGAAGTTGAAACTGTGATTAAAATTTTCCAACAAAGAGTCCAGGACCAGATGGCTTCACAGGCGAATTCTATCAAACATTTAATGAAGAGTTAATATCTACCCTTCTGAAACTCTTCCAAAAAGTTGCAGAGGAAGGAACACTCTGAAGCTCATTCTATGTGCCACCTTCATCCTGATACAAAAACCAGAAAATGATATCACAAAAAAGAAAATTACAGGCCAATATCACTGATGAACATAGATATAAAAATCCTCCACATAGTAATAGCAAACCAAATCCATCAACACATAAAAAGGATCATACACCCTGATCAAGTACAATATATCCCAGGGATACAAGAATTCTTCAATCAAATCAATGTGATACACCACATTAACAACTTGAAGAATAAAAATTGTATGATCATCTCAATAGATTTAGAAAAAGCTTTTGGCAAAGTTCAACACCCATTTTCGATAAAACTCTCCATAAGTGGGCTTAAAGGAAACCTACCTCAACTTTATAAAGGCCATGTATGACAAACATACAACTAACATCATACTCAATAGTGTAAAGCTGAAAGCATTTCTTCTAAGATTAGGAACAAGACAAGTATGTACACTCTTGCCACTTTTATTCAACATAATTTTGGAAGTCCTAGCCACGCCTATCAGACAACAAAAAGAAATAAAAGAATCCAAATTGGAAAAGAAGTAAAACTGTCACTGTTTGCAGATGACATGATACTGTATATAGAAGATCCTAAAGTCAGCACCAGAAAACTACTAGAGCTTATAAATGAATTTGGTAAAGTTGCAAGATACAAAATTAATACACAGAACTCTCTTGCATTCCTATATACTTAGAACAAAAGATCAGAAAGTGAGATTAAGGAAACAATCCCAATTACCATTGCATCAAAAACAATAAAATACCTAGAAATAAACCTACCGAAGAAAGCAAAAGACCTGTACTCAGAAAACTACAAGATACTGATGAAAGAAATCAAAGAAAACACAAACAACTGGAGAGATATACGATGTTCTTGGATTGGAAGAATCAATATTTTGAAAATGACTGTACTACCCAAAGCAATCTACAGAGTCAGTGCAATTCCTATCAAATTACCATGGGCATTTTTCACAGAACTAAAACTAAAAAATTCTACAATGTTTTGGAAACACTAAAGGCCATGAATAACCAAAGCAATCTTGAGAAAGAAAAATGGAGCTGGAGCAGTCAGGCCCCCTGACTTCAGACTATACTACAATGCTACAATCATCAAAACAGTGTGGTACTGGCATAAAAACCAGAAATATAGGTCAATGGAACAGGATAGAAAGTCTAGAGATAAACTCATGTACTTCTGGTCACGTAGTCTATGACAGAGGAGAGTCTCTTCAATATGCGGTGCTGGAAAAACTGGACAGCTGCACGTAAAAGAATGAACGTAGAACACACCCTAACACCCTACATAAAAATAAACTCAAAATGGCTTAAAGACCTAAATATAACCCGGTAGTATAAAACCTTTAGAAGAAAACATAAGGAGAAGACTTTCTGACATAAATTGCAGCAAGATCTTTTTCGATCCACCTCCTACAGTAAAGAAAATTAAAACAAAAAGTAAACAAATTGGACTGAATTAAACTTAAAGGCTTTTGCACAGCAATGGAAACCATAAACAAAACATACAGAAAACCCTCAGAATGGGAGAAAATATTTGCAAATGAAGTAACCGACAAGGGATGAAACTCCAAAATATATGAACAGCTCATGCAGCTCAATTAAAAAGAAATCAAAAAATAAGCAGAAGATCTAAATAGACATTTCACCAGTGAAGACATACAGATGGCCAAGAGGCACATGAAAAGATGTTCAAGATCACTAATTATTAGAGAAATGCAAATCAAAACTATAGTGAGTCACACTGGTCAGAATGGCCATCATCAAAAAATCTACAATAATAAATGCTGGCAAGGGTGTGGAGAAAAGGGAACCCTCCTACAATGTGGTGAGAATGCAAACTGGTACAGCCACTATGGAGAACAGTATGGAGGTTCCTTAAAAATCTGAAAATAGAGCTACTATATGATCCACCAATCCCACTCCTGAGCACGTATCCAGAGAAAACCATAATTTGAAAAGATACCTGCACCCCCAATGTTCATTGAAGCTCTATTCACAGTAGCCAGGACAGAGAAGCAACCTAAATGTCCATCAACAGAGGAATGGATAAAGAAGATGTGGTACATATATACAATGGACTATTACTCAGCAATGAAAAATAAAAAAATAATGCCATGTGCAGCAACATGGATGGACCTAGAGATTCTCATACTGAGTAAAGTAAGTCAGACAGAGAAAGACAAGTATCCTATGATATTGCTCATATGTGGAATCTAGAAAAAAAGTCCACAAATGAACTTATCTGCAAAACAGAAATGGTTACAGATGTAGAAAATAAACTTATGGTTACTGGGTGGTAAGGTGTTGGGGAGTGATAAATTGGAAGATTGGGATTGACATATACACACTACTATATATAAAATAGATAACGAATAAGGATCTACTATATAGCACAGGGAACTTTATTCAATAATCCGCAATGGCCTATATGGGCAAAGAATCTAAGAAAGATTGGATATATGTATTTGTATAAGAGATACACTTTGCTGTACAACTTAAACTAACACAGCATTGTAAATTAATTATACTCCAATAAAATTTTTTAAAAATTACAAAATATTTGTACATAAAATATCCTGCAAGTAACAAGAAATAGATAACAATCCTAATTAGGAAGATGAGGAATTAATTAGAGAAGAAATTCTAAAGTCTTAACAAGCTTATATATGAAGGGATGTCCAAACATAGTTATAATCAGAGCAATGAAAATGCACAAGTTACAATCAGCAAAATATCACTTTACACCCACTGAACTGACTGAAATTAGAAAGCAGGATGATTCCATATGAGGACAATGGAACCCTCATGTACTGCTTGTTGGCATGTAGGATTATGCAGCCATTCTGAAGAGCACTCTGACACTATTTCATCAAATTAAGTATATGTATAATTTTTCATCTGGTAATTCCTCCCCTGGGCATATTTACCCAGGGAAATATCCATACAATTCATAAGGGGCATACACAAAGATGTTTACTGCAGCATTGTTTGTAGTTGGGGGGGGGAATCTAGATGACCATTGCTGGGTTAGATGACAGGTATATTGGACACCTCTTGTACACTAACTCAATCCACCCATCCTCATCTCTTATTCTAGCCACTACTGTGGCAATGAGGTCCATATAGGATTTGACTGGTCTTATTCATGTACGATCTGATATTTGCCTTTCCTCATGGCCATTCAGTGTAACCATCATTTCCTGTCCTAGGGTTTCTCACAATCTACAGTGTGAGACAGCCACTGAACCCCACTTGACACTCATCCATATGCAACTGTGAAGTACAGGTGAGTTATAGTCCATAAGATCAACCTTGACAATGGAGAACAGAAGCCTATGGATAAAATTCTTCCTTATTTTGTCTACCATGGGTAGATGGTTCTTAAAATATAAATTTCATA
This sequence comes from Globicephala melas, assembly GCF_963455315.2. Taxonomy (NCBI): domain Eukaryota; kingdom Metazoa; phylum Chordata; class Mammalia; order Artiodactyla; family Delphinidae; genus Globicephala; species Globicephala melas. Next base: position 61,917,917 of record NC_083335.1, read on the forward strand.
AGGGTCCTCAGAAGGTCCGACAGGATAAAGCACCAGTTATCAACAGTTGTGACCAACTCAGCAACATATTCTTGTATTGGCTTTCCTTTCTTCATTATATCACACCTCCTGTTGCTTACACCTGTTCCCTGTTATCACAATCCAATAGAAAACACCTGCATGCAAAGCCTTTGTCTTGGGCCCTGCATTCAGAGGAACCCAGGATAAGACAATAAGTAAATTGTGATGGATACATATGATGCACTATTATCACAGTTATAAACAACAGATAAGATACACACATAAGCAACAGGATGGATCTTAAAAATCCATTGCTAATGAGGAATGTGAAAAAAAAGATATGTAATATAAAAGCATTTGAATAAATAAAATTACATTCACACAAAATCATACACATTTTGCAAGAGCATCTACAAATAAAAATATACTCATTAAACACAGTAAAGACCTGAGTATAAAAAAGGAGGAAAATAGGGATAAAAGGGAGAAATAAGTAAAAATACATGAGAGAAAACTTGCATGGAATAATGATGAGAGTATTAGATTAAATTTGCTTAAGGAATGATTAAAATGTAATTTCAATTAATGTCTCCCTCTCTCTGTCTAAATCTCTCTCTGCCCTTCCCCACTCCTTCCCCTAAGAACTGAAGTTCCAAAAGATTCAAAGACATAAATAAAATAAAAACCGAGCTACAACATCCTTGATCATACCTAGAAATTGTTCAGAAATAGAATTTGAAAGGCCAGTTCAAAGACATACAAATCTCTAATTTGAGTCAACTCAAAGTCCCTGAAGAACATACATTTTGCCAAAAAATGCAACTTGAACGGCTTGAAACAATGCATTAACCCTTGGGCAGAGGTTATAAAGGCTCTCTGCCTCAACCCTGCCAGTCTCAACCCCACCATTGTTATAATTCTATAGCCACTGTCCTTAAAGTTACCAAGCCTTGTCATTCTAATGTCACCAAGTCCATAGTCCCTAAAGCCAACAAGATGAACACCCCTAAGGACAATCTTGCCCACAACATAGAAACCTATGACATAGAGAAGCTTCTACCAGCTTCAGAATCAAATGACTTGTTTGAACCCTGAGCTGCAGCCTCTAATATGTGAAGCAACCTCCTCAAACCTCCTCAGCCTCTTATATATATATATATATATATATATAAAATTCATATATAATGTGAGGACAAAAGAAGAGAGGTTTGCTGAGGAGTTCTCCAGAGAAGCCCCCAAAACACTTTATGGCAGTCACTTACTCTGATTCTACACAAGGCCGGCTCTGAACTTTGATTTGTAGGCACTGTCTCCAGTGAGTCAGTGGAAGCTGCTTCAGTGGGAGAACTCTTAGGCAGAAAACACAAAGGTTCCAGATGACTAGCTTCCAAGTCAACTGTCCAAAGTCCATGCACTGAGATATGTATCTATGAATGACATTCGAATCACAGCTACATTTCCATAATTGCCTGAAATGAATTCCAACTTAACAATGTGCCTAAATTCAAAGCTGATACCAAAGGATATATATTTTTTCTTTATTGCTTATTAGGTAAAAGGATTGACATCAGAAGCTGAAAGGATCAGAAATTGGACAAATTTCTTATTCCATTAGTCAATCCAGGTCTTCAATAATCTACCTAAGTAGCTCCATGAGGTAAATTTTCTGCTGCTAGACAAAATGGCTTAATCTTCCACTTGCTTGTACAAAGAGAAACATACTTGACTAAATCAGTAATAAGCTAGTAATAAAACTGACATGATTTCCTCAACCAGCAATAACCGCACTTTCTGTGTGTTTTTCCAGCCATTTTATAATATGTGATAGTAGAAAAAACACATGATTAGAAAGAAATAAATCTGTATTCTATCTTTAGCTTTGTTGTTGACCTGCTATGCACACTTTCAGCAAGTCTCTACCTTTCTTTAGGCAACAGTTTCCAAAGTTCTAAAACAAAGAGTTTGAAATAAGGTCTAAGATCCCTTCTGCCTCAGAATTTTATCTGCCTCAGAATTTTATAGTGGTCTTCTGCCACTATAGTCATTAGTTTGCATTTCCTATAATTTTATACAAGTGAAATTATATGGTATGTACTATTTTTTGTCTGGCTTCTTTTACTTGGCACAATGATTTTGAGATTCATTCATGTTGTCACACATATCAATAGTTTATTCCTTTTCCTTGCTGAATAGTGTGCCATGGTATGGATAAATTCAATTTGCATAAATATTAACTCGATGAATACTTGGGTTGTTTCCAGATTTTTACAATGATAAAGCTATGAAAATCCATAAACAAGTCTTTGTCATGTGCTTTCATTACTGTTGGGCGGATACTCATAACACACGGTCGGCTTGTATGATAGATGTATGTAACTTGTGTACAAACTGCCAAATTCTTTGCAAGAGTGTATGTGCCATTTTGCATTCCTATCAGCAATGTATGAGAGTTGAAGTTTCTCCCATTCCTAACCCAACACTTAACATTGCTGTCTTTCTTATTATAGTGATTCTTGTGGGTATGATGTATCTCCCTGTGATTTTAATTTGCATTTCCTTATGAGTAATGATGTGGAGCATATTTTTAGGTGCGTGTTGGCTATTGGTGTATCTTCCTTTAAAAAGTGTTTGTTCAAACTTTTTGCCCATTTTAATGGAGTATAATAATAATAACTATTAAATTATAGATAATTATATAGTTATATAAAGTTACATAAATATAATATTAGTTATTATTATTAGTTCTTGTTACCTAGATAAAATTTTTAGCAGATATAAGTTTTGCAAATAATCTCCCCATCTGTGGTTGCCTTATTTTCTTGATTTTTTTTTCAATAGCAAAACTTTCTATTTTCCTAACTTTGATGAGGTCCAGTTTATCAATTTTTAATTTTACGCTTTTGCTTTTTTGGTGTGTTTTAGCAAGAAAACCTTTACCTATCCCCAAGGGGGCAAAGGTTTTTTTTATGTTTTCCTACAAAATTTTTTATAATTTTCAATTTTACATTTGGGACTATGGTTCACTTGAAGTTACTCATTGTTTATGGTGTGCTCTAATGGTCAATATATATGTTTTATTCTATATTGGTATCCAGGTGATCCAGCAATGTTTGTTGAAAAAACTTTTCTTTCTTTGTTGGCACTCTTGTCATAAAACAATTGACTATTTATTAGTGGGTCCATTTCTGGACTCTATATCCTGTTTTATAAGCCATAAAAAAGAAAATAACATCACTCATAAGATCACCACCCATATATCATCATTATTAACATTTTAGCATATATACTTCTCATCTTCATTATATTTGTTTTTACAATTTAAGCAAACTGTATATCGTTTACCTCTTTCACAAATATTACATCATAGATATTTTCTATGTGAATATAAAAGCTTTGAAATATCACTTTCATGACTGCATTGGTTGTTTTCCAAGTTGAGTTCAGTGACTTACTTATTGGCTGTGTGTCTTGGTTAAGCTTTTTACCTCTATGTAAATAATTTTTCTCAATTGTGTAATATGTATTATAATAGAATAATAGTATAATAGAAGATTATTCAAAAATTGAAATGAGATAATTTATATAAAGTAATTATTCCAATTCCTGGCACAGTATAAGGGCCTAGAAAAATCTTAATTATTTTCCTTAGCCAGGATAGAACAGGCTATGTTGTGGTAATAAGCAAATATACAAATGTCAGTGACTTAATACATAAATGTTTATTTTTGTTCACACACAGGAACTAAGAATCCAGTAAATATTCAGTCTTCTTTATTCTTTTTTATTTATTTTATTAATTTTTATTGCAGTATAGTTGCTTTACAATGTTGTATCAGTCTGTTTAATTCTTATAGCTTTACATGGTTATGATGATCAAAAGTGACAGGAGAGGAAAGCATTGGAACATCACACAGGAACATTTCATAGCTTCAGTCTGAAAATCACACATTCATTTTTCTCACAGCCAATTGACTAGAACTAGATACTTGGCCTTACCTAACTGCAAGGAGACTGGGAAGTATAGAAGAGCAGATAGAATATTTGGTGAGTATTGCTAACTCTGTCACATCCACAGTCAGACTTTCTAAATGGTTTTCAGAGATTATATCTTCATTATACTTTTTAAGGGCCTTAAAGAATTATAAAAGAAAAATGAGATATTGAATGTCCATATTGTCATTGGTTGAATCATGAAATTATATCAAACTTAGAATATCCTTGTTAGGAGAGCTTCCATCTCTGGACAGCTTAATCAGTAGAGAGTTCTCTCTCATTCTGAAACTAATTCAGATCCCTTGTTCCTGATCATCTCATCTTCAGTTCTCCAAATTTCAGTCTCTTTATCCTTAAACTGAGGATGATAGTATCTCATTATTATTACCTCATAGGAAATCTGTGAGAGGCATACTGAATGGAACATATTTTCGATAAGAAAACTTAGGCTCTTTGAAAAGTAAAGTGAAGCATAATCACCTTGGTCTAAACAACCCTCTTATAATATAATGATAAAATCTACCTCGTAGAATTTTTATGAAAAGTAGTGAAGTAAACTGTTTATCATGCTTGCTTAATGCTTAGTATGTTGTGGATCCTCAACAAACAAAGTTATGATAATATAAATTTATATTTACTGCAGTTACTTTAAAATAGTGGTGGTAGGAAGGGGAAGGAGGGGATTGTAGTATGATGGAAATGCCTTAGTTTCTAGTCTTCGAAAGACCTCAGTTCCAATCCCAGTGTTACCACTACCTTGCTGCATAAACGTGGACAAGCTACTTAACCTCTATGTACCTATGCCCTTTTTTGAAAAATGGGGATAATAAGACTTGTATCATGTGTTGTTTTGAGAATTATATAGTATACGGAAAGTATCTAGCAGAGTACCTTGGTTGTAGTTATTAGTAAATAGCAACCATAATTATGTATCCTCTGGAAGATTTTTTTCCCCCCTCTGGGTTCACCATACCCTAATATTTCAGACCTTCCTCATAGATTTCAATTTCACTTACCAACCTGGTCATGCACTTCTGAATATGTTGTCAGTGGCTCCTTAAAATGTCTTCTGAGCACTGAAAACAATATTCCTGTTGTGATATGTCCAATGTAGATAGAAGAGGAATATCACTTCCCTTATTATACGGTCTATACTTTTACTAATGCAACATATTATTATATTTTACTTTTGACAGAACACCCCATTTTTGATTCATACTAAACATATTGCCTTTTTCCATGATTCACAACTTCCTCACTTGTATTGTGGAGTTGGAATTCAAGAATCAAATGTAGGATTTAATAGTTCATTGTGTCAGCCCATCTCAATTATTTTCGATTTTTATTTTGTCATTGAACAAAGCCCTTCAGTTTTGTATCTTTTCCAAGATCTGATCAGCACTCCTTAAACATCTCCAATCATGTCATTTACAAAATATGGGATAGAACAGGGCAGGTATCAAGGATAGGATCCTCGACAGAATACAAGGATCCTCATAACAAGTTAATACCAATCTACAAGTCAAGCAATCTTTGAGTCAAGTTCTCTCTAGAATAAATTTTTTACTGTGTTCTGATTATCCCAAACTATAAAATGGATGAGTGACTTTCTAATGATTTTTCTGACTCTTCCAAGTGACCAATCAAATTCTCTTTTTAAGTCAAAATCAATGCCAAGATAGCAGCTAACCAACTTCATTTTGTTTTGTTTTTTTACTATCAAGGAGACATTTGTCAATAAGGTAAGTCTAGATATTACCAAATACAGTGTTTCACTGAATGACGCTTCAGCAGATATACAGATAGTCAAATGCCTACTCTTTAACCCTCCTTTACTACACTTCTGAGCCCTTATCTTCAGTGCATGTTTTATCCTTAGCATCAGGATTACCTCATCCATTTCCTCCACCTGGCAGTCTCTACAGTACTTATGCAATATCTTTTCAGCCTTTCTCCCCTTTAATATTCATGTAAATGCTCTCCAGTGTGCTTCTATTCTTAGCTGCATTATCACATTTCAGCATGTCTTTTTGTCCTATAGAATTACACTATTTCTCTTCCAGAAAGGTCTAAATTCTTGTGCACAAGATAAACACTAACAGTTCCCTAAACTATTAAAATAATGCAGCCCATCCCATCATGACTTGGTGATGAGGAAAATTATATTATATATACCTGGATTATAATCTCAAGGTAATTTTATTAGCCCATTAGTATATAGAGCTCTGCTGTCATCCAGTATAACCTTTTGTTTCTTCCCGACTATTGCACTATGCAAATGCATAGGCACTTCCCATATTCTCGGTTCACTTTTCTTTTTTTTATTTATTTATTTTTAATTTTTAAAAACATTATTATTAGAGTATAATTGCTTTAAAATGGTGTGTTAGTTTCTGCTTCATAACAAAGTGAATCAGCTATATATATACATATATCTGCATATCTGCCTCTTGCATCTCCCTCCCTCCCACACACCCTATACCACCCCTCTAGGTGGTCACAAAGCACCGAGCTGATCTCCCTGTACTATGTGGCTGCTTCCCACTAGCTATCTATTTTACATTTCGTAGTGTATATATGTCCATGCCACTCTCTCACTTCATCCCAGCCTACCCTTCCCCCTCCCCATGTCCTCAAGCCCATTCTCTGTATCTTTATTCCTGGCCTGCCCATAGGTTCTTCATAAACTTTTTTTTTTAGATTCATATATATGTGTTAGCATACGGTATTTGTTTTTCTCTTTCTGACTTACTTCAGTCTGTATGACAGATTCTACGTCTGTCCACCTCACTACAAATAACTCAATTTCATTTATTTTTATGGCTGAGTAACAATCCATTGTATATATGTGCCACATCTTCTTTATCCATTCATCTGTCGATGGACACTTACGTTGCTTCCATGTCCTGGCTATTGTATATAGAGCTGCAATGAACATTGTGGTACATGACTCTTTATGAATTATGGTTTTCTCAGGGTATATGCCCAGTAGTGGGATTGCTGGGTCGTATGGTAGTTCTATTTTTAGTTTTTAAGGAACCTGCATACTGTTCTCCATAGTGGCTGTATCAATTTACATTCCCACCAACAGTGCAAGAGGGTTCCCTTTTCTCCACACCCTCTCCAGGATTTATTGTTTGTAGATTTTTTGATGATGGCCATTATGACTGGTGTGAGGTGATATCTCATTGTAGTTTTGATTTGCATTTCTGTAATAATTAGTGACGTTGAGCATCTTTTCATGTGCCTCCGGAACATCTGTATGTCTTCTTTGGAGAAATGTCTATTTAGGTCTTCTGCCGATTTTTTGATTGGATTGTTTTTTGGATATTGACCCATATAAGCTGCTTGTAAATTTGGGAGATTAATCCCTTCTCAGTCGTAGTGTTTTCAAATATTTTCTCCCATTCTGTGGGTTATCTTTTCTTTTTGTTTATGGTTGCCTTTGCTGTGCAAACCCTTTTGAGTTAATTGGGTCCCATTTGTTTATTCATGTTTTATTTCCATTACTCTAGAAGACAGCTCAAAAAAGATATTGCTGTCATTTATGTCAAAGAGTGTTCTGCCTGTGTTTTCTGCTAAGAGTTTTATAGTATCAGATATTATATTTAGGTCTTTAATCCATTTTGAGTTTATTTTTGTGTATGGGGCTAAAGAATGTTCTAATTTCATTTTTTTATATGTAGCTGTCCAGTTTTCTCAGCACCATTTATTGAAGAGACTATCTCCATCGTATAGTCTTGCCTCATTTGTCGTAGATTAATTTACCATAGGTATGTGGGTTTATTTCTGGGCTTTCTATCCTGTTCCATTGATCTATAATCTGTTTTTGTGCCAGTATCATAGTGTTTTGATGACTGTAGCTTTGTAGTATATTATGAAATCAGGAAGCCTGATTCCTCCAGCTCCATTTTTCTTTCTCAAGAGTGTTTTGGCTGTTCAGGGTCTATTGTGTCTCCATAGAATTTATAAGTTTTTTTCTTCTCATTCTGTGAAAAATGCCAAACTTAATTTGCTAGGTATTGCACTGAATCTGTAGATTGCCTTCAGTAGTACAGTCATTTTGACAATGGTCATTCTTCCAACCCAAGAACATGGTATATCATTCCATCTGTTTGTGTAATCTTCGATTTCTTTCATCAGCATCTTACAGTTTTAGGCGTACGGGTCTTTTGCCTCCTTAGATAGGCTTATTCCTGTGTATTTTATTCTTTAAGATGCGATGGCAAATGGGATTGTTTCTTTAATTTCTCTTGCAAATCTTTTGTTGTTAGTGTATAGAAATGCAATAGATTTCTGTGTATTAATATTGTATCCTGCAACTTTACCAAATTTATTGATGAATTCTAGTAGTTTTCTGGTAGCACTTTTACAATTTTCTATGTATAGTATCATGTCATCTGCAAACAGTGTCAGTTTTAATTCTTCTTTTCCAATTTGTATTTCCACTACTTTTTCCTTTTCTGATTGCTATGGCTAGCACTTCCAAAACTATGTTGAATAAACATGGCAAGAGTGGACATCCTTGTCTTGTTCCTGATCTTAGAGCAAATGCTTTTAGCTCTTCACCATTGAGTGTGATGTTAGCTGTAGGTTTCTCATATATGGCCTTTATTATGTTGAGGTATGTTCCCTCTATGCCCACTTCATGTGGAATTTTTATCATAAATGGGTGTTGAAATTTGTCAAAAGTTTTTCTGCATCTATTGAGATGGTCATATGGTTTTATTCTTCAATTTGTTGATGTGATGTATCACACTGATTGATTTGCAGATGTTGAAAGTCCCTTGCATCCCTGGGATAAATCTCACTTGATCAGGGTGCATGATCCTTTAAATGTATTGTTGGATTTGGTTTGCTAGTATTTTGTTGAGGATTTTGGCATCTATGTTCATCAGAGATATTGACCTGAAATTTTCTTTTTTTTCTGCTATCTTTGTCTGGTTTGGGTACCAGGGTGATGGTGGCCTCATAGAATGAGGATGATGTTTCTTCATTTCTAGTTCTTTTATTTCTGCTGTGATGTTTGTGATTTCTTTCCTTCTACTAATTTTGGGTTTTGTTTGTTCTGCTTGCTCTTCTCTCTCTGGTTGCTTTAGGTTTAATGTTATGTTGTTTGAGATTTTCCTTTTTTCCTGAAGTAAGATAGGTTTGCTACATACTTTCCTCTTAGAACTGCTTTTGCTGCGTCCCATAGATTTGGATTGTCATGCTTTCATTTTCATTTGTCTCTAGGTATTTTTTAGTTTCCTCTTGATTTCTTCAGTGATCCGTTTGTTGTTTAGTAGCATGTTGTTTAGCCTTCACATGTTAGTGTTTTTACAGTTTTTTTCTTGTACTTGATTTCTAATCTTATAGTTTTGTGGTTGGAAAAGGTGCTTGGTATGATTTCAGTTTTCTTAAATTTACTGAGACTCACTTTGTGGCCCAGGATATGATCACCCCTGAAGAATGTTCCATGTGCCCTTGAGAAGAATGTATGTTCTGCTGTTTTAGATAGAATTATCTATAAATATCCATTAAGTCCATCTGGCCTAATGTGGGATTTAAGGCCTGTGATTTAACACATTGATCTTTAATCTGGATGATCTGTCCATTGATGAAAGTGGTGTGTTAAAGTCTCCCACTATTATTGTGTTAATGTAAATTTCTCCTTTTATGGCTGTCAGCATTGTCTTATATATTGTGGCACTCCTATGTTGGGTGCAAATATATTTACAGTTGTTATATTTTCTTCTTGGATTGATCCCTTGATCATTATGTAGTACCCTTTGTCTCTTGTAACAGTCTTTATTTTAAAGTCTATTTTGTCTGATATTAGTATTGCTACTCCAGCTTTCTTTCAATTTTCATTTCATGGAATACCTTTTTCCATCCCCTCACTCTCACACTGCACGTGTCCTTACATCTGAAGTGGGTCTCTTGTAGACAACATATATGCTGGTCTTGTTTTTGTATCCATTCAGCCAGTCTGTGTCTTTCGGTTAGAGCATATAATCCATTTACATTGAAGGTAATAATTGATTTGCATGTTCTTATTGCCTTTTTCTTATTTGTTTTGGATTTGTTTTTGTAGCTGTTTTTTTTCTCTTCCTTTTTTGTTTTCTTCCTTTGTGACTTAATGACTAACTTTATTGTTGCATTTGAATTCCTTTTTCTTTTTTTGTGTGTGTCTATTGTAGATTTTTTTGTGGCTCCCATGAGGTTTTAATATAGCAGTCTTTATATAAACAAGATTGTTTTTAGTTGCTGGTGTTTTAATTTCAAATGCATTTTCAATATCCTGTATTTGTACTCTCCTCGTATCCCAATTGCTGATTTTGATATCATATTTGTGTGTTGATGATTTCCTACTTTTACTGTATGTTTGTCTTTGCCAGTGAGCTTTCCCATTTGTACATTTCTTGTTTCTAGTTGTGGCCTTTTCTTTTCCACTTAGAGAAGTTTCTTTGGCATTTGTTGCAAAGCTGGTCTGGTGGTGCTGGATTCTCTTAGGTTTGCTTGTCTGTAAAGCTTTTGATTTCTCCATTGACTCTGAATGAGAGCCTTCTTGGGTAAAGTATTCTTGGCTGTAGGTTCTTCTCTTTCATCACTTTAAATACATCATGCTATTCCCTTCTGGCCTGCAGAGTTTCTGCTGAGAATTCAGCTGATAACCTCATGGGAATTTCCTTGCATTTTATTTGTTGCTTTTCGCTTGTTGCATTTAATATTTTTTATTTGTCTTTAGTTTTTTCAATTTGATGACTCTTTGTCTTGGCATGCTCCTCTTTGGGCTTATCCTGCCTGGGACACTCTCCACTTCCTGGACTTTGGTGACTGTTTCCATTAACATGTTAGGGAAGTTTCCAGCTATTGTCTCTTCAAATATTTTCTCAGGTCCTTTCTCCCTTCTTTTTCTGGGACCCCTATAATATGAATGTTGGTGTATTTAATGTTGTCCCAGAGGTCTCTTATGCTTTCTTCATTTATTTTCATTCTTTCTTCTTTCTTCTCTTCCACAGCAGTGATTTCCACCATTCTGTCTTCCAGCTCACTTATCTGTTCTTCTGCCTCCATCACTCTGCTCTTGATTTGTTCTAGTGTATTTTTAATTTTTCAATTCAGTTATTGTATTGTTCATCTCTGTTTGTCGGTTATTTCGTTCTTCTTGGTCTTTGCTAAACTTCTTTTGTTTTTTCTTGATCTGTGCCTCCATTATTTTTTTAAGATCTTTGATCATCTTTACTATCATTATTCTGAATTTCTTTTTTATTTTTCAGGAAGATTGCCTATCTTCACTTCACTTAGTTGTTCTTCTGGTGTTTTATCTTGTTCTTTCATCTGGGATATATTCCTTTGCCATCTCATTTTTTCTAATTTTTTTCTGACTGGTTTCCATGTTGCAGGATGCAGGGTTGTAGTTGTTGTTTCTTCTCTCTGCCCCTTGGTGGATGAGGACATCTAAGAGGCTTGTGCAGGCTTCCTGGTGGGAGGGACTGGTACCTGACCACTGGTGGGTGGAGCTGTGTCTTGTCCCTCTGGTGGGGAGGGCTGTGTGTGAGAAGTATGTTTGTCAAGCAGCTGTTTACTCAGGAAGACTTTAAGCAGCCTATATGATTATGGGTGGGGCTGTGTTCCCGCCCTGTTTTTTGTTTGGCCTGAGGCGTCCCAGCACTGGAGCCTACAGGTTGCTTAGTGGGCCTAGATCTTGGGGAGGAAATGGTGGCCTCCAGGAGGGCTCATGCCAATGAATACTTCCCAGAACTGCTGCCACCAGTGTCTTTGTCCCTGCAGTGAGCCATAGCTGCCACCCACCTCCAAGGAGACACTCCAATACTAGCAGGTAAGTCTGGCCCAGTCTCTTATGAGGTCACCACTATTTTCCTTGAGTCCTGGTGCACACAAGACTGTAAAATCCCTTGAGTGGAGTTTCTATTTCCTTCAGTCATGTGGAATTCCTGCAGTCAAGCCCCACTGGTCTTCAAGTCCAGATACTCTGGTGGCTCCTCCTCCCAATGCCATAACTCCAGTCTGGGGTGTCTGACATGGGGCTGAGAACTTTCACTCCTGTGAGAGAACTTCTGCATTATAACTATTTTATACTTTGTGGGTCACCCACCTGACATGTATAGGATTTGATTTTATCATGATTGTGCCCCTTCTGTCTTGTTGTGGCTTTATCTTTGTCTTTGTACTTAGGGTATCTTTTTTGTTAGGTTCTACCATTTTTTTGTCAGTGGTTGTTCAGGAGTTAGTTGTGATTTTGGCATTTTCAAAAGATGGGGTGAGCTCACATCTTTGTACTCCACCATCTTTTCTCCTCCCCTCAGTTCACTGTGCATGCCATGCATGATAGTATAGCATGAGAAGAGAGTCAATGATTTCAAAACTTTATGAGGGCCTTTGTCAGTATTTCACTATATTCTGCTAAAGCACTCTTTCTTACCTAAACTAGTCCCTGAAGAAACCTTCATATACAGACTTGTATCATGCACTCTATTGCTAGTCAAGAATCCATCCCAGTATCTTAAGTCTATTCCATGATCTTATGCTATGACCTACATATCACTTCTGAAAAAAGTCTTTCATCATTACATAAGGTTGCAGAAATGGATCATATAAAATTTTGATTGGTCACGTTCAGCTCTCTTGCCCAATGGTGGGTATGGGAGTTCATTTTATCCAATTGTGCCCCTCTTACCTTTGCATTGTGGCTTCTTCTTTTTTTTGGATGTAGGCTGTATTGTTTCATATGTTTCAGTGTTTTTGTCAGTGGTTGTTCAGCAGTTAAGTGTGATTTTGGGGTTTTATTAAGATGTGGAGAGCTCATGACCTTCTACTCCACATCTTGTCTCCACCTCCTCTTATCTTTAATTTATTGATGAACCTCTGTCATGTTTTCCATAATGGCTGTACCAATCTACTTTCCTGCTAACAGTGCACAAGGGGTCTCTATTCTCCACATCCTTTCCAACGGTTGTTATTTTTTGTTTTTTGAAAATGAACAAGTGTGAGGAGATATCACATTGGGGTTATGATTTGCATATATATATATATATATATATATATATATATATATTTTGTGGTACGCGTGCCTCTCACTGTAATGGCCTCTCCCGTTGTGGAGCACAGGCTCTGGATGCGCAGGTTCAGTGGCCATGGCTCACGGGTCCAGCCACTCCGTGGCTTGTGGGATCTTCCCGGACCGGGGCACGAACCCGTGTCCCTTGCATCAGCAGGAAGACTCTCGACCACTGTGCCACCAGGGAAGCCCAATTTGCATATTCTAGACAATTAGTGATGTTGAGCATTTATTCATGTGCCTGATGGCCATCTTTAGGTCTTCTTTTGAAAAAATATCTATTCAGTTTCTCTGTTCGTTTTTCAACTGTGTTATTTGTTTTGTTTTTAATACATCTTTACTGGACTATAATTACTTCATAATGTTGTGTTAGTTTCTGTTGTACAACAAAGTGAATCAGCCACATACATATATATATCCACATATCCCCTCCCTCTCGAGCCTCCCTCCCACCCTCACTATCCTACCCCTTTATGTCATCACAAAGCCCTGACCTTGTCTCCTGGTGCTATGTTGCTTCTTCCCACTAGCTATCTATTTTACATTTGGAAGTGTATATGTGTCAGTGCTACTCTCACTTTGCCCCAGCTTCCCCCACCACCCCCATATCCTCAAGTCCATTCTCTATGTCAATGTCTTTATTCCTGCCTTGCCACTAGGTTCATCAGTACCATTTTGTTTTACATTCTATATATATATATGTGTGTGTGTGTTAGAATATGGTGTTTATTTTCCTCTTTCTGACTTACTTCACTCTGTATGACAGACTCTAGGTTCTTCCACCTCACTACAAATAATTCAATTTCATTTCTTTTTATGGCTGAGTAATATTCCATTATATATACGTGCCACATCTTCTTTATACATTCATCTGTCAATGGACATTTAGGTTGCTTCCATGTCCTGGCTATTGTAAATAGTGCTGCAATGAAATTCGGGGTATATGTCTCTTTTTGAATTATGGTTTTCTCAGGGTATATGCCCAGGAGTGGGATTGCTGGGTCATCACATGGTTCTAATTTTAGTTTTTCAAGGAACCTCCATACTGTTCTCCATAGTGGCTGTATCAATTTACATTCCCACCAACAGTGCAGGAGGATTCCCTTTTTACCACACCCTTTCTACCACTAATTGTTTCTAGATTTTTTGATAATGGCCATTCTGGCAAGTATGAATTGATGCCTCATGGTAGTTTTCATTTGAATTCCTCTAATAATTACTGATGTTGAGCATCTTTTCATGTGCCTCTTGGCCATCTGTATGTCTTCTTTATGTGCCTCTTGGCCATCTGTATGTCTTCTTTGGTGCAATGTCTATTTAGGTCTTATGCTCATTTTTTAATTGGGTCTTTATTTATATATATTTGGCACCATGAGCTCTTTGTATATTTTGGAGATTAATCCTTTGTCCATTGTTTCATTTGCTAATATTTTCTTCCATTCTGAAGGTTGTCTTTTCCTCTTGTTAATGGTTTCCTTTGCTGTGCAAAAGCTTGTAAGTTTCATTAGGTCCCATTGTTTATTTTTGTTTTTATTTCCATTACTTTAGGACATGGGTCAAAAAATAACTTGCTGTGGTTTAGGTCAAAGAAAGTTTTTCCTATGTTTTCCTCTAAGAGTTTTATTGTGTCTGGTCTTATATTTTGGTCATTAATCCATTTGGAGTTTATTTTTGTGAATGGTGTTATGTAGTGTTCTCATTTCATTCTTTTATATGTAGCTGTCAAGTTTTCCAGCAACACTATTGAAGAGGCTCTCTTTTCTCCATTTGTACATTCTTGCCTCCTTTCTTGTAAATTAGGTGACTTTATATGTGTGGGTTTATCTCTGGGATTTATATTGTGTACCATTGATCTATATTTCTGTTTTTGTGCCAGTACCATACTGTCTTCATTACAGTAGCTTTGTAGTATAGTTTGAAGTTGGGGAAACTGATGCCTCCAGCTCCATTTTTCTTTCTCAAGATTGTTTTGGCTTATTCGGGGTCTTTTGTGTTTCCATACAAATTGTGAAATTTTTTGATCTAGTTCTGTGAAAAATGCCATTGGTAGTTTGATAGGGATTGCATTGAACTTGTAAATTGCTTTGGGTCATATAGTCATTTTCACAATGTTGATTCTTCCAATCCAAGAACATGGTATATCTCTCCATCTTTGTATCATCTTTACTTTCTTTCATCAGTGTCTTATAATTTTCTGCATACAGGTCTTTTGTCTCCTTAGGAAGGTTTATTCCTAGGTGTTTTATTCTTTTTGTTGCAGTGGTAAATGGGAGTGTTTCCTTAATTTCTCTTTCAGATTTTTCTCTGTTAGTGTATAGGAATGCCAGATATTTCTGTGCATTAATTGTATATCCTGCAACCTTACCAAATTCATTGATTAGTTCTAGTAGTTTTCTGATGGTGTCTTTAGGATTTTCTATGTATTGTATCATGTCTTTGGCAAACAGTGACAGCTTTACTTTTTCTTTTCCAATTTGTATGTTTTAAATTTCTTTTTCATCTCTGATTGCTGTGCCTAGGACTTCCAAAACTATGTTGAATAAGAGTGGTGAGAGTGAACATCCTTGTCTAGTTCCTGATCTTAGTGGAAATGCTTTCAGTATTTCACCATTGGGTATGATGTTTGCTGTGGGTTTGTCATATATGGTCTTTATTATGTTGAGGTAGGTTTCCTCTATGCCCATTTTCTGGAGCGTTTTTATCATAAATCGATGTTGAATTTTGTCAAAAGCTTTTTCTGCATCTATTGAGATGATCATGTGGTTTTTATTCCTTAATTTGTTAATATAATGTATCACATTGATTGATTTGCGTATATCGAAGAATCCTTGCATCCCCAGGATAAATCCCACTTGATCGTGATGTATGATTGTTTTAATGTGTTGCTGGATTCTGTTTGATAGTATTTTGTTCAGGATTGTTGCACCTATGTCCATCTGTGTTATTGGTCTATAATTTTCTTTTTTGTGATATCTTTTTCTGGTTTTAGTATCAGGGTGATGGGGGCTCTATGGAATGAATTTGGAGTGTTCCTCCCTCAGCAATTTTTTGATGAATTTGAGGACTGGTTTTAGCTCTTTTCTACATGTTTGATAGAATTTGCCTGTGAAGCCATCTGGTCCTGGAGTTTTGTTAGTTGGAAGATTTTTAATTATAGTTTCAACTTCATTACTTGTGATAAGTCTGTTTATATTTTCTAATTACTTCTGGTTCAGTCTTGGAAAATTGTACCTTTCCAAGAATTTATCCATTTCTTCATGGTTGTCCATTTTATTGGCATATGGTTGTTTGCAGTAGTCTCTTATAATCCTTTGTATTTCTGCCTTGTCAGTTGTGATTTCTCCTTTTTCATTTCTAATTTTATTGGTTTTCATCCTCTCCCTTTTTTTTCTTGATGAATCTGGCTAAGGGTTTATCAAGTTTGTTTACCTTCTCAAACAACCAGCTTTTAGTTTTATTGATCTTTTCTATTTTTGTTCATTTGTTTGTTTCTATTTCTTTTATTTCTGTTCTGATCTTTATGATTTCTTTCCTTTCACTGGCTTTGGGTTTTCTTGGTTCTTCTTTCCCTAGGTGTAGCGTTAGATTGTTTATTTGAGATTTTTCTTGTTTCTTGAGGCGAGGACAAATTGCTATAAATTTCCCTCTTAGAACTGCTTTTGTTGCATCCCATAGGTTTTAGGTCATCGTGTTTTCATTGCCATTTGCTTCTATGTATTCTTTTATATCTTCTTTGATTTCTTCAGTTACCTCTTGGTTATTTTGTAGTGTATTGTTTAGTCTTCATGTATTTGTGTTTTTTACAGTTTTTTTTTCCTGTAACTGATTTCCAATCTCATTGCATTGTGGTCAGAAAAGATGTTTGATATGATATCAATTTTCTTAAATTTTTCGAGGCTTTATTTGTGATGCAAGATATGATCTATCCTGGAAATGTTCCATGTGCACATGAGAAGAAAGTGTATTCTACCACTTTTGGGTGGAATATTCTATAAATATCAATTAAATCTGTCTGGTCTATTGTGTCATTTAAATTTTGTGTTTCATTATTTATTTTCTGTTTGGATGATCTGTCTATTGGTAGACGTGGTGTGTTAAAATCCCCTACTATTATTGTGTTATTGTCGATTTCCACTTTATGTTTGTTAGCATTTGCCTTATGTATTGATGTACTCCTCTGTTGGGTTCACAAATATTTATAATTGTTATATCTTCTTCTTGGATTGATCCATTGATCATTATGTAGTGTCCTTCTTTGTCCCTTGTAATAGTCTTTATTTTACAGTCTATTTTGTCTGATATGAGTATTGCTACTCTTGCCTTGCTTTGATTTCTATTTGCTTGGAATATTTTTTCCATCCCCTCACTTTTGGTCTGTATGTGTCCCTATGTCTGAAGTGTGTCTCTTGTAGACAGCACATATAGGTTTTTCTTTTTCTTTTTCTTTTTTTTTCTGTATCTATTCAGCTAGTCTCTGTCTTTTGGTTAGGGCACTTAATCAATTTACATTCAAGGTTATTATCAATATGTATGTTGCTATTACCATTTTCTTAATTGCTTTGTTTTTGTTCTGTGGGTCTTTTTATTCTCTTGTGTTTCCCGCCTAGAGCAGTTTGTTGTAAACCTGGGTTTGTGGTGCTGAATTATCTTAGCTTTTGTTTGTCTGAAGAACTTTTGTTTTCTCCATCGAATCTGAATGAGATCCTTGCTGGGTAGAGTAATCTTGGTTGTAGGATTTTCCCTTTCATCACTTTAAGTATACTCTGCCACTCCTTTCTGGCCTGCATAGTTTCTGTTGACAAATCAGCTGATAACCTTATGGGGATTCCTTTTTATGTTATTTTTTGCTCTTCCCTTTCTGCTTATTTCTTTGAATTTAATTTTTGTTAGCTTGATTAATATGTGTCTTGGTGTGTTTCTCCTTGGATTTATCCTGTATGGGACTCTCTGCACTTCCTGGACTTGGATGACTATTTTGTTTCCCATGTTAGGGAAGTTTTTGACTATAATGTCTTCAAATATTTTCTCAGATCCTTTCTTTCTTTCTCCTTTTTCTGGGACCCCTATAATTCGAATGTTTGTGTGTTTAGTATCATCCCAGAGGTCTCTGATGTTGTCTTAAATTCTTTTTATTCTTTTTACTTTATTCTGCTCCTTGGCAGTTATTTCCACCATTTTGTCTTCCAGCTCACTTATTTGTTCTTCTGCCTCAGTTATTCTGTTATTGATTCCTTCTATTGCATTTTTCATTTTACTTATTGTGTTTTTCATGTCTTTTTGTTCTTTAGTTCTAGTTGTTTGTTAAACATTTCTTGTATTTTCTCAATCCGTGCCTCCATTTTTTTCCCTGAGGTTCTGGATCATCTTTACTATCATTATCCTGAATTCTTTTTCAAGTAGATTGCCTATTTCCTCTTCATTTATTTGGTCTTGTAGATTTTTATCTTGCTCCTTCATCTGTGACATATTTTTTGCCATCTCATTTTTTTTTTTTTTTTTTTTGATGAGCAGGATTGTGTTCCTGTCTTACTGGTTGTTTGGCTAGAGGCTTCCAACACTGCAATTTGTAGGCTGTGGGCATAGCTGGCTCTTGGTGCCAATATAAGGACCGCTGAGAAACCTCACTCAGAATGAATACTTCCTGGGGTGTGAGTTTCTATGCTTTTCCAGTGGTTTGGCCTCGGAACTCTCACCACAAGTGCTTTGGCCCCACCTCCAGCTTGTGAACCTTGATCCTACAAGCAGTTCACTTGGGGGTTCCTCCCGTCTCCTTGGGTGTCAAAGTCCCCAGTGTCTGCCAGATGCCCTAGTTTTGGGGAGATGCAAACCCCACTGCTTCCCATGCCACCATCTTTGCTCTGTGTCCCAAGTTATTTGTCTTTTTGATGTTGAGTTGCATGTGTACTTTGTTTATTTTGGATATTAACCCTTTATCAGTAATATCATTTGCAAATAACTTCTTCAATTCAATAGGATGCCTTTTTGTTATGTTGATAGTTACTTTCTCTATGCAAAAGCTTTTAAATTTGATGTAGTCCTATTTGTTTCTGCTTTTTTCCCTTGCTTACATAACATTATTTTTAAAAATATTTCTAAGACCAATGTCAAAGGGTGTATGCCCATATATTTTTCCTAACAGTTTTTGATTTTAAGTTTTATATCTATATCTTTAAAGGCTTTGAATTTATTTTTGTATATGGTGTGAGAAATTAATCCAGTTGTATTCTTTTCATGTGGCTATCCAGTTTTCCCAGCACCATTTATTAAAGTGGCTGCTTTTTCCCCATTGTGTATGCTTGCCTTCTTTGTCAAAGATTAATTACCCATATAAATGTGGGTTTATTTCTTGGATCTCTGTTCTAGTGCTGTGAAAAAAAATGCCACTGTTATTTTGATAGAGATTGCATTGAATCTGTAGATTGCCTTGGGTAGTATAGTCATTTTGACCATATTGGTTCTTCTAATCCAAGAACATGGTTTATCTTTCTATCTGTTTGTTTCACCTTCGATTTCTTTCATCAGTGTCTTATAGTTTTTGTAGTGCAGGTCTTTTGTCTCCTTAGGTAGGTTTATTCCTAGTATTTTATTATTTTTATTGTTATGGTAAATGGGATTGTTTCCTTAATTTTTGTTTCTGATATTTCATTGTTGGTGTATAGAAATGCAACAGATTTCTCTATATTAATTTTGTATTATACAACTTTACCGAATTCATTTATCAGTTACAGTAGTTTTTCAGTTGCATCTGAAGGATTTTCTATGTATAGTATTATGTCATCTGCAAAACGTAACAGTTTTACTTCATCCTTTCCAATTTAGTTCCTTTTAATTCTTTTTCTTGTTGGATCATTGTGGCTAGGACTTTCAACTATGTTGGATAAAAGTGACAGTGGGCATCCTTGTTTTATTCCTTATCTTAGAGGAAATGATTTTGTCTTTTCACCATTGTGTATGATGTTGGCTGTAGGTTTGTCATATATGGACTTTGTTATGTTGAATTATGCTCCCTCCAAACCCACTTTGTGAGAGCTTTTATAATAAATGGATGTGAAATTTTGTCAAAACATTTTGACATATGATCATGATTTTTAGTTCTCAATTTGTTAATGTGGTGTATTGCATTGATTGATCTGTGGATATTTAACCATCCTGGTATCCCTGGAATAAATCTCACTTGATCATAGTGTATGATCCTTTAAATGTATTGAGTTCAGTTTGCTAATATTTTGTTGAGGATTTTTGCCTCTATGTTCATCAATGATATCAGCCTATAATTTTCTTGTTTTGTGTCATCTTTGTCTGGTTTTGGTATAAGGGTGATGCTAACTTCATAGAATGAGTTTGGAAGCATCCCTTCCTCTTTAATGTTTTAGAATAGTTTGAGAAGGATAGGTTTTAACTCTTCTTTAAATGTTTGATAGAGTTCACCTGTGAAGCTGTCTATCCCTGGACTTGTTTGTTTGGAGTTTTTTTTTTTTAAATTACTGATTCAATTTCATTAGTGGTAATGTCTCTATTCATATTTCCTAATCCTTCCTGAATCAGTCTGTACAGATTGTACTTTCTTAGGGATTTATTCATTTCTTGTAGGTTTTAAAGTTGGGGGGCATATAATTGGTCATAGTAATCTCTAATGACCATTTGTATTGCTGTGATGTCAGGTGTAATTTATCCTCTTTAATTTCTGGATTTATATATTTGGGTCCTCTGTCTTTTTCTTGATGAGTCTAGCTATAGGTTTATTAAATTTGTTTGTCTTTTAATGATATAACTCTTAGTCTCATTAATCTTTTTCTATTGCTTTTTTAGTTTCTGTTTTATTTACTTCTGCTTGTATCTTTATTATTTTTGTTTTTTTTTCTAGTTCCTTTAGGTGTAGGTTAGAGAGTTAATGTGAGATTTTTCTTGTTTCCTGAGGTAGGCTTATATAGTTATGAACTTCCCTCTTCGAAGTGCTTTTGCTGTGTCCCACAGATTTTGGATTGCTCTCTTTCCATTTTCCTTTGTCTCCAGGTATTTTTTGATTGCCTCTTTGAGTTCTTCAATAACTCATTGGCTGTTTAGTATTATACTGTTGAACCTCCATATGTTCGTTTGTGTTTTTTGCAGTTTGTTTTTCTAGTAATTGATTTCTTGTCTCATAATGTTGTGATCAGAAAAGATGTTTGATATGGTTTTGATTTTCTTAAATATATTGAGACTTATTTTGTGACCTAGCATGTGATCTATCCTGAAGAATGTTCCATGTGCACTTGAAAAGAATGCATATTCTGCTGCTTTTGGATGAAATGTTCTACGTATTTCCATTAAGTCCATAGTCTGATGTGTCATTTAAAGCTAATATTTCCTTATGGATTTTCTGTCTGGATGTTCTGTCCATTGATGTAAGCTGGGTGTTAAATTACCATTTTTGTGTTACTGTCAATTTCTCTCTTTACATTTGTTCATATTTGCTTTATGTATTTAGGTGCTCCTTTGTTGGGTGCATATATATTTACAACTTTTATATCTACTAGTTGGATTGATCTCTTTATCATTATGTAACATTCTTCTTTGTCTCTTGTTATAGTCTGTGTTATAAAGTCTATTTTTTTCTGATGTAAGTATTGCTACCCTAGCATTCCTTTTGTTTCCATTTGCATGGAATACTTTTTTCCATCTCTTCACTTTCAATCTGTGTGTGTCTTTATCTCTGCTGTGAGTCTCTTCTAGGCAACATGTATATGGGTCTTTGCTTTTCATGCTTTCAGCCACCATACATCTGATTAGAACATTTAGTACATTTATTTATTTTATTTTTTTGCAGTATGTGGGCCTCTCACTGTTTTGGCCTCTCCCATTGTGGAGCACAGGCTCTGGACACACAGGCTCAGCAGCCATGGCTCATGGACCCAGCCGCTCCACGGCATGTGGGATCTTCCCGGACCAGGGCATGAACCCGTGTCCCCTGCATCAGCAGGTGGACTCTCAACCACTGCGCCACGAGGGAAGCCCCCTCCATTTATTTTTAAAGTAATTATTTATAGTTTGTACATATTGCCATTTTTAATTGTTTTCTTGTTTTTTTGTAGTTTTTTACCCTGTCTTCTTTTGTTCTCTTCTTATTTTATAACAATTTTTTAGTGTTATGCTCCAATATCTTTATTTTTTAGTGTGTTACTATTCCAGGTTTTAGGTTTGTGGTTACCATAAGGTTTAGGTATAACTATATATATATATATATATATATATATATATATATATACACACACACACACACACACACACATGTATATACATGTGTATACACATACATATAAATGATTAAGTTGATAATAACATAATCTCTTAAGTGTGAACACATTCTAACAACTCTGAATTTTTACTTCACCTCCCAAGTTTCACATTTTTAACCTCATATATCACATCTTTTTTTGGTGCATCCCTTATCTATTTATTGTGGATATAGATGCTTTCACTACTTTTGACCTTTAACCTTCTTACCTGCTTTATAAGTGGTTGATCTACTACCTTTACTTTGTGTTTACCTTTACCAATGAGATATTTTTTCTTTCATAAGTATCAGGTCTAATTGTGGTGTTTCCTTTCCCACTCAGAGAAGTCCCTCTAAGTTTTTTTGTACAGCTGATTTAGTGATGACGAACTATTTTAGTTTTGCCTGCCTGTAAAACTCTGTTTCTCTCCTTCAAAGCTGAATGGTAGATTTGCTGGTGAGAGTACTTTTGGTTGTAGATTTTTTTCCTTTCATCACTTTAAATATATTATGGCACTGTTTTCTGGTCTGCAGTGTTTGTGTTGAAGTCAGCTGATAGTATTATGGGAGTTTCCTTTTATGTAATCAATTGTTTTTCCCTTGTTACTTTTAAGAGTCTCTCATTATGTTTATTTTTTGTCACTTTAATTATAATTGTCTTAATGTGGACCTCTTTTGGTGCATCTTGTTTGGGTCTCCCTGTGCTTCTTAGACCTGCATGTTTGTTTACTTTCCTAGGTTAGGGAAGTTTTCAAATATGTCTTTGAAAAGGTTTTCTCCCCATTTCTCCTCTCTCTTCAGACCCCTCTAATGTAAATGTTAGTATGCTTGATCTTGTCCCAGAGGTTTTGTAGGCTATCCTCATTTTTAAAAATTACTTTTTCTGTTTTCTGTTGAGCTTGGGTGATTTCCCCTACTCTGTTCCATTTCTCTGATCCATTCCTTTCTATCATCTGATCTATTGCTGAGTCCTTCTAGTGTATTTTTTGTTTCAGTTATTATATTCTTCTGCTCTGCTTAGTTCTTCTATTTTCTAGTTCTCTGTTAAAATTCTCACTGTATGTATCCATTCTTATCCAGAGTTCATTGAGCATCTTTATGATGCTTGAACTCTTTTTTGGGTTCATTGCTTATCTCCACATTGCTTAGTCCTTCTGTAGTTTTGTTCCTTTATTTGAAACATATTCCCCTGCCTCCTTATTTTGCCTAATTCTCTGCGTTTATTTCTAAGTATTAGGTAGGTCAGTTATGTTCCCAATCTCAGAGAAGTGGCCTTACATAGGAGACATCTTACGGGGTTCAGCAGCATACTTCCCTCTCATCACCTGTGTCATATGCTCTGAGTTTGCCCCCTATGTGGGCATCATGGGCCTTTCTTTTGTGGTGGGACTGACTGCTTCTGATGTGCTCGTAAGCAAAGCTGGTCCCAACCAGGGTGGCTTCCAGGCCCTGCCTCATGAAGTGGCTGCTGGCTTACTGCTTGGCAGGGCAATGTTACCCTGGTGGCTGGCTGTAAGACCAGGCTCCTTTCAAATACTACCTCTGCACTGGGACTCGGCACATGTAAGTGTCTGCATGTGCTCTTTAATAGTGGAGTCTGTTTCCTACAGCCCTCAAGCTCACCCATATGCAAGCCTCACTGGCTTTCAATGCCAGGCATTCTGGGGGCTTGTCTTCACAGTGCAAGCTCCCCAGTCTGGAGACCCTGATGTGGCGCTCATGCCCCTTGCTCCTCAATGATAACCTTTGCAATTGTGATTATCTTCCTGTTTTTGGGTCACTTCTCTGGGGGTGTGGGTCCTGACTTACCATGTCTCTGCTCTTCATACCCAATCTCTCTGTTTTTTTTTTTTTTTTTTTTTTTTTTACCTTTAGGTGTGGAAATTTTTTTCTGCTAGTTTTCAGATAGTTTTTTCACAAAGAGTTGCTCTATAAATAGCTGTAATTTTGGTGTGCCCATGGGAGGAGGTGAGCTCAGCGTCTTCCAACTCCACTATCTTGGCCACATAAACTCCTCAAATTTCTTAAATATTTCCCAATATGACATGGTTCAGGACATTTTTTTCCCTCTCCTCTTCTTACGCACAACTGAATCAAGTATTTCAGGAAGAAACTGATGACTCCAAGATGCTTGCTTTGAATACTGGGATTCTTGCAGTGCATCTTAGTGTTTTATTCCACTATGGCCCTGAAAACAATCCAGGAATATGCCAAACCCTTGCAATTAACCTGAAGATCAAAGGGAAGTAACTGTAGCTCTTAGACAAATATCTGGAAAACAACATAGAAATATCTTCAGAGAGGTAAAATTTGATTCCCTGGATATGTTTTCTATCACCTTTGATATATCTGTCTTATACCCACATTTAACCTTAGTTTGTACATTAAGTTTAAAATAATATTTTAAATTTTATAACATACTTTATACTACTTAAAATTCTGTAAGAAGTATTATAACATTTAACCCTTACAGTAGCCCTTTAAGACAGATAGGTTTTATACCTTCCCTAATAAAACCACGCCATTAATCTCTTGATTTGTACAATATTGCTTTATGGAGTTCACAGTATGTTGGTGGAGACAGTCATTGATCATTTAAACACAATAATAAATATAAAATTATAAGCAAATAGGCCCTCTTAAAGGAAAAAATACGGTTCTATGAAAGCATAGAGAAAGGGCTGACAGACTGGAGCATCTGGGAAGGCTTCTCTGTGGAAGTGATCACTGAGCTAAGAGCTAAAGAATAAAAAGGAGTGGGGATGTGTTCAGAGAATGCTCATCCCAATAGAGGGAAGAATAGTACAAAAGGCATGATGATGCATCCTGAGAATTGAAGGGACGCCTAATGCTGAAGCAGAGAAAACAAGAGAGAACATGAGATGAGATGTGAATACTAAGCTAGATAGTGATATGAACATTCAAGTTTTTTTATACCTCATTAGATTTAAATCACAAGAGAAATAGGAAGCCACTAAAATATTTAAATCAGGGCTACATATTGATCAAATTTGTTTTTAAAAATATTATCCTGGCTGGACTGTGATGTAAATATTGGAGGGGCCAGAATAGATTTCAGGAGATCATTTAATATTATCCACATTTTATAGATGAGGAAAACAGAATTTACATTTTCTAACAGAACAAGAAAATATCTGTAGCTTAATGTAATATAATGACTCTCTCATTCATTCATTTATTCACTCAGTATCACTAGCCATTATGCTAAAAGATAGATATGCAGTGGTTACTTTCCTCCTGGAGGTCATTGTCTAGCTAGAAATAATGACATTAAACGAAAAATTACAAACAGAATTATTTCCTTACAAACTGTGGTAAGCTGTGAACCAAAAGAGAAGAGTGCTATGAAACTCTGTAACTGAGAAGACAGTGCCAACATACTTGAATAAGGTCTTCAGGGGAAAACTTTCTCAGGAGCAGATATGGTGTTTGAGACATAAAGTGTAAAAAGAAAAAAAAATTATGAAAGTTATTTTCAGGCAAAAGTAAGAGAATGTGCAAAGTCCATAAGGAAGGAAAGAAATTGTCATGAATGATGACTGGTAAAGAGCCTAGTGTGCAGGAGGAAATGTAATAAGATATGAGATCAGAGAGATAAGTAGAGGTCATATCATATAGGACACAGGAGGCCAAGGTAAGGAGTTTGTGTTTTATTCTTAGTTCAAATCCAAGGCAGGTGCTTAGCACAGTGCTTGACTCTTAGTGGATGACTAAAACACACTTATCAAATCTATGTATAAGAGAGACATTATGAGGTTTAGGGGAGTGTAAGAGAAGAAATAAAACTTTCAAAGTATAGGGCAGGCATACGTATTTGTAGTTAGAGGATAAGGATCCAAGAGGGAGGGAATGCTTAAAGGTACAAGAGGAAATACTTAAAACGAATAAGGTTTGGAGGAAGTAGGAGGGTACTGGCAGAGAGATCATCCTTGGAAAGGAAGAGGAACACCCCCTCCACTGAAATAGTTCCTTTCAACAAATATTCGTTTGTGTTGTGCTGTAATGAGTCAGATCCTACCAGCTTGAGAGAGCTCATTGTCCATTTCTTCCCAGAATCTTGAAATGATGGGAGTATTAACACTGCAGATATTGACAAATAGTACAAATTAAAACTTTTAATTCACTGACTCATTATTGCACTTATCTCTTGCCAGGTTCTAGGCTACCACTTATTGGTTACTGTTTATTAATTTTTATGCCAGCAATTATACACAAGGTGATTTTCATTTAGTATCTCATTTATTCCTTACAACTTCCCCCTTTGTCAAATAATGTTACTATCTCCCATTTTATAGATGAGGAAACTGAGTTAATGTGCTCCCAAGTGAGATGAAAGTGAGTTCAACACAGGTCTGAGTCAAAGCCTATTCCCTCTTAAATCTCTACAATCCCTGCTATATAGATACCATAACAGTTCACAACTTTTAAGTGCTCAAATTGGAGTGTGCACAGGATGCAATTATGGCACAAAAGAGGAAAACTTAGGCCAGTTAAAATGGGGTTGGGGACAATGCAAAGTGTTAGCATAGTAGAGGGAGCATCTAAATCAAATTGAGTTATCAGAGAAGGTTTTCTGGAGGAAATGACATTTGAAGTGAATCTTAGGGAACAAGGATGCATTAAGTGCAGGGATAGTGCAAGAGAATTCCAGGCAGAAGAAGAGGGATATGGTGTCAGCAAGAACCACAAGGAGTTAAAAAAATCACTGGAGTATGAGGCTGAAGAGGGAGGAAGGAACCAGGTGAGGAAAACCTATAAGCCATGCTAGGGAGTTCGAACTTTATCTTGTAAGCAGTGGAAAATACCTGAAATTTTGTATGCAAAGGATGTTTAAATTATTAAATTATATAGGTGAAGATGGCATTAATGTATAGGACGGATTTGAAGGAAGCCAATACAAAAACTTGTCATTTGTTCATTAATATAAATGCCTAATATATGTCTGACAGTGTTAATTTGTGGGGACACAATGATGAACAAAAATGGCATGCTCTCTACCCTCATAGAATATGTTATAAGAGGGAGAAACTATAGTTATTTAAATGGTCACACAAATAGGTTTATAATTACAACTTTTGGTAAGAGCTATGAAAGAATAATAAGTGTGACAAAAGCTCATTTAACAGAGGATGCTGTCATAGTGTCTGGGGTCAAGGAAGGCTTTCCAAGGAAGTTAACTTTGAACTGAGATAATAAGTAGGTGTTAACTTGGTAAGGAGAAATAAAAGCTCATTCCAAGCAGAAAGGACAGCATATGTGAAGGCCCTGGGATTAAGAGAAAGCATAATCCATTTAAGAAACTAAAAAGAAGGCCTAAGTGGAAGGAACATTGAGTGAAATGGAATATGGTGTAAGCTGAGGCTGGAAAATCAGACAGGAGCCAGACTGTTAGGCCTACTAGGCCATGGTAGGGAATTTAAGGCAATAATCTATAAGCCTCACCATGGTTTAAGATCTATTCAAATAGAGACAGTTTCATTGAAAATCAATCAAGGGCCTTGTTGATGGTAGGCATACTGCCCCAATTCCACTTCACTCCTGCACTAGCAATATAGCCACTAGTATGGATACATATGTAGACTTTTGGCATAGCCATAGAAAACATTTCCCTATGGGGTAGAACTTCTGGAAGCCCCAGGTTTATTCCCTTTGTACCATATGAAGCAGGTCTGTATTCTAAACCTGATCCGTTATTATCAGTAAACAGCCTTTCCTGAGACTAGAATAAGTGACAGGGTTAGGAAGGAAGAGGGCAGGCAAGAACTGGGTGACTAGTTGGGTTAGAATGAAGAGGCAGAGCATACTTTACACACTTCACCATCTTGTCAATGGTAATATCTGGCTACTGAGGGTCTGTATCTCTAAATCTCCTTTGGCTGGAGTTCACCATGCCAGACATCCAAACTGAAGTGGAAATGGTTCGTTACATCAATTTTCCTGGATATACCTTCTGAGCATTTAGAAACAGCAGAGATAAGACACAGACTGTGCTAATGCATTTAGGATATGAAAGGTACACATTCCTAGGCTGCCACTGACAGAGAAGGCATTGTTCTTACACTGGGGACACTAATTAAAGAGTGTTCCCAAAACAGCAAAGAATACAATACTTGATGCATGTTCAATCAGCATTTTCAGAGAACCCTGGCAGTGGGTGAAAGGGGTCTTTGAAGCAAAAATGAGGGGCTTAGCTTACTTGCATGGTCTTGATTATTAAAACACGTGCCAATGATGTTTTATTTTTCTCCTTTAAATTCCTAGAAGGAAAGCTTATTTCTTGCTTTTTTTCAAAGTTTTTGAAAAGCCTTAATAAAAGAGAGAGATGAATTTATTTTTGAGAAGTTCTGTTCCTATCATAATATTCACCCAAGCTATCCACATGTTGGGATGAAGGTTCTGATTCTGCAGAAACAGCAGTAGAAAAAAGGAAGCTAAAAGCAAAACCAGAAGATTATAATATGAGCCTCTCATACACTGTTTTTGGAAGTCACAATGCCTACAGTCCATCCAGAGGATGATTTATCACAAAACCATTAAAGGTGTTTGTATGTTGGCTCCAAATTATTAGTACTTCCTTTAGATCTGGGCAAAGGGGGATCCTGCCTTAGGCCGCACACCATATAGGGCCCTGTACTTTGCAGTGCCTTTCTAGGAATTAAAAAAAAAAAACCCTCCAGGACCTAAAAACTACTGGACAAACAGAGCCATCCAAACAAGGTGTCCTGAGCCCAGCTTGGTCCCATGTATATCCAGGACGCCAGATTCCTATCCCAAATTTCCCAAGTCCTCTTCTCATGGCCGGGGCTAGCTGAATTGATAGCGCTATGTGAACTCTGCACCCAAAGCCTACATAAGACCTGCATGGGTCCTAGTCCCTGTTTTATCCCTTCAGGGTACCCTATTTATTCCACACATGGACATGGCTAGATGCCTCAAGGATCTTCAGAATTTCTGACTATGAGGGCTCCAAGATGTACATCTCTGGGGATTTTCCAGGACCCTCAGGAACAGGCTCCAATTCCAGGTGGGTGGTTTGGTAAGTGGATCGTCTGGTTAACATTGTATTTCTTTTGTGGGACAGAATGACACTAGGCTACCACGATGGTGATGACATGTTGATTTGGGATTATTCTCATGAAAGACATGTGAAAAGTTCATAGCTCTGGGCTACTGAAAGTCCAACAACAACCCTTGCGCTTGAACCACATGTGTAGGCTCATGCATTGGTTCCCATCCATCCATGTTCTAACTGCAGTGCTGCCTCCAGTCAAGAGTGATGGGGGTGGTAGCAGACAGCCCTTGTCTTTTGTGCCTCCCACTCCTGGGAATCAATGTTGTCACTCCAACTCCTCTATAGGCTCCACACAATGTATCAGGCAGTCCTTCAGGGGTGGCTACAACTACTTATTCTGAAGACTTTTGACACTGCTGCTTCCAAATGCCAATGGGTCCTTCAGGTAGATTTATGCTCTTGTTTCTTATAGATGCAGTAATTTTGTGCTCTCCCAAGTTAGTCTTAAGCCATGCTAGATAAGGGACAGAGATTTATTGCAAAAATAGGACTGTTCCTTTTGCTCTGCCCATGTAACCCACTAATTCTCCTTCCTGATTGCAATGTGTTGAAGGTAAGAGGACAGTCAACATACAAAGGATACAATGATTGCAGCTTAAAGTGTTCAAGGGCAGACATGGCTAAAAATGTGTTGTTCTACATTTACACTATAAAATTCCAAAATCCAAGATTTTATCCTAAGCATATAATTACAGATGGATAGATATATTTGTCTGCAAAACTACTTTTGTTTATCATAGCATTATTAAGAAGAATGTTAAATTGAAAAGTAAAATCATCTAACAAAGGAAGATGTTAAATAAATTATGGGACATTTTAAAACTTGGAGTATAGTTCCTTTACAATGTTGTGTTAGTCTTTGCTCTACAGCAAAGTGAATCAACTATACATATACATATATCTCCTCCTCTTAGGATTTCCTTCCCATTTAGGTCAACACAGAGCACTGAGTAGGGTTCCTTGTACTATACAGTAGGTTGTCATTAGTTATCTCTTTTATACATGATAGTGTATATATGTCAATCCCAATCTCCCAATTTATTCCACCCCCCTTTTCCCCCTTGGTGTTGATACACTTGTTCTCTAAGTCTGTGTTTCTATTTCTGCTTTGCAAATAGGTTCATCTGTACATTTTTCTAGATTCTACATATATGCATTAATATATGATATTTGTTTTTCTCTTTCCGACTTACTTCATTCTGTATGACAGTCTCTAGGTCCATCCACATTTCTGCATATGGCACAATTTCGTCACTTCCTATGGCTGAGTTATATACCATTGTATATATTTACCACATCTTCTTTATTCATTCCTCTGTTGATGGACATTTAGGTTGCTTGCATGTCCTGGCTATTGTAAATAGTGCTGTAACGAACATTGGGGTGCATATATATATATATATTTTTAATTATGGTTTCTCAGGGTGTATGCCCCAGAGTGGGATTTCTTGGTCATATGGTAGTTCTATTTTTAGTTTTCTAAGGAACCTCCATACTGTTCTCTATAGTGGCTCTATCAATTTACATTCCCAGCAACAGTGTATGAGGGTTCCCT
The DNA here is from genome assembly GCF_963455315.2 of Globicephala melas. NCBI lineage: Eukaryota > Metazoa > Chordata > Mammalia > Artiodactyla > Delphinidae > Globicephala > Globicephala melas. Next base: position 61,948,875 of record NC_083335.1, read on the forward strand.
TTTCTCCACACCCTCTCCATAATTTATTAATTGTAGAGATTTTGATGATGTCCATTCTCACTGGTGTGAGGTGATATCTCATTGTATTTTTAATTGGCATTTCTCTAATAATTAGTGATGTTGAGCACCTATCTTTTCATGTGCCATTTGGTTATCTGTATGTCTCCTTTTAGGGAAGTGTCTATTCCAGTCTTCTGCCCATTTTGTGATGGTGCTTTTTGTTTGTTTTTTTGATATCAAGCTGCATAAGCTGTTTGTATATCTTGGAGATTAATCCCTTGTCAGTTGCTTCATTTGCAAATATGTTCTCCCATTCTGAGGGTCACCTTTTAGTCTTGTTTATGGTTTCTTTTGCTGTGCAAAAGCTTTTAAGTTTAGTGGGTCCCATTTGTTTATTTTTGTTTTATTTTCATTATTTTGGAGTTGGGTCAAAATGATCTTGCTGTGATTTATGTCAAAGAGTGGTGTTCTGCCTATGTTTTATAGTGTCTGGCCTTATATTTAGGTCTTTAATCCATTTTGAGTTTATTTTTGTGTATGGTGTTAGGGAGTGTTCTAATTTCATTCTTTTACATGTAGCTGTCTAGTTTTCACAGCACCATTTATTGAACAGACTGTCTTTTACCCGTTGTATATTCATGTCTCCTTAGGTGACTATAGGTGTGTGGGTTTATCTCTGGGCTTTCTATCCTGTTTCATTGATCCATGTTTCTGCTTTTGTGCCAGTACCATACTGTCTTGATAACTGTAGATTTGTAATATAGTCTGAAGTCAGGAAGACTGACTCTTCCAGCTCCGTTTTTCTTTCTTAAGATTGCTTTGGCCATTCGGGGTCCTTTGTATTTCCATACAAATTGCAAAATATTTTTTCTAATTCTGTGAAAAATGCCATTGGTAATTTGATAGAAATTGCATTGAACCTGTAGAATGCTTTGGGTAGTATAGTCATTTTCACAATACGGATTCTTCCAATCCAAGAACATGGTATATCTCTCCATCTATTTGTGTCATCTTTCATTTCTTTCCTCAGTATCTTACAGTATTCTGGGTACAGGTCTTTTGCCTGCTTAGGTAGGTTTATTCCTAAGTATTTTCTTATTTTTGTTGCAATGGTAAATGGGATTGTTTCCTTAATTTCTCTTTCTGATCTTTTGCTGTTAGTGTATAGGAGTGCCAGAGATTTCTGTGTATTAATTGTATATCCTGCTAATTTACTAAATTCATTGATTAGCTCTAGTAGTTTTCAGGTGGCATCTTTAGGATTTTCTATGTATATTATCAGTTCTGCAAACAGTGACAGTTTAAATTTTTCCATTTCAATCTGGATTTATTTTATTTCTTTTTCTTCTCTGATAGCCATGGCTAGGACTTCCAAAACTATGCTGAATAATAGTGGCGACAGTGGACATCCCTGTCTTGTTCCTGATCATAGAGGAAACACTTTCAGTTTTTCACCTTTGAAAATGATGTCTGCTGTGGGCTTGCGTTCATTATGTTGAGGTAGGTTCCATCTGTGCTCACACAATGGAGAGGTTTTATTATAAATGGGTGTTGAATTTTGTCAAAAGCTTTTTCTGCATCTTTTGAGATGATCATATGATTTTCATTCTTCAATTCGTTAATATGGTGTATCACATTGATTGATTTGCATATATTGAAGAATCCTTGCATCCCTGGCATAAATTCCATGTGATCATGATATATGATTCTTTCAATGTGTTGTTGGATTCTGTTTGCTAGTATTTGTTGAGCATTTTTATTCTACGTTCATCAGTGATATTGGTCTGTAGTTTTCTTGTGATATCTTTATCTGGTTTTGGTATCAGGGTGATGGTGGCCTCATAGAATGAGTTTGGAGGTGTTATGACCTCTGCAAATTTTGGAAGAGTTTGAGAAAGGTGTGTGTTAGCTCATCTCTAAATGTTTGATACAATTTGCTGTGAAGCCATCTGGTCCTGGACTTTTGTTT